>NC_048221.1:39659592-39671168 GCF_002007445.2 Ailuropoda melanoleuca | reverse complement strand
AAAAGACTATTACAATGCTCTCTGATATTCATTTAACATAGGATTTACCTTCTTCTCCTAAAGCCTCCATCTAAAAATACACTGGATTTCTTTTATAAAATAACCAACCTGTCAACCTTCCCCACTACCACTTTCATTGTCTTTAAAAATATATATGCATCACATATAATTCTGTCTCTAACTGATAAACAGGCACGGTCAAATTCTTCACTCAGCTGGTTTTCTCCTATTTTTTAAAAAAAGAGATGGTAAGATCTTCCAATGTTTAGTTTCATTTGAGGCTTTCCATATTCACTTCTTCTTTTCCAAAGATTTTATTTTTAAGTAATGTCTATGCCCAATATGGGGCTTGAACTTACTACCCTGAGATCAAGAGTCACATGCTCTACAACTGAGCCTGCCAGGAACCCACCATATTCACTTCTATAAAGCAGAGGCTACTAGGGAGGTGATGAGTTGATGTCAAGAATATATTTTTTTCTCAACAGAGTTAAAATAAATGATCAATATAACCATTTTCATCAACACTGCCAAGCCATTTGAAACCAATCTCCAAAAAAAATTTTTTTTAAGATTTTATTTATTTATTTGACAGAGATAGAGACAGCCAGCGAGAGAGTGGGGGAGTGGGAGAAGAAGCAGCAGGCTCATAGCAGAGGAGCCTGATGTAGGGCTCGATCCCATAACGCCGGGATCATGCCCTGAGCCGAAGGCAGACACTTAACAACTAAGCCACCCAGGTGCCCCTCAAAAATTTTTAACACAACACTAGATATAAATTAAATAACAAGGATAGTAAATAGATATGACAGGAATAGGATTTAAGAAGCAACCTTGTTTTTTATGTCATCACTTCTTGACCTTAAAATCCACCAAAGTCTGGAATTCTTTGCAACCATCATTAATAATATCACTTTTTTTTTTTTAAGGACCAAAAAGTGTATACACATTTAATCCTAGAGAGTAAGCATGCACTTAAAGAAGTTCTTTGTATCTCCCTCCAGATTTGCAGAGTATCTAAAATTCTCAAAGGGAAAAATAGACATTGACAATTGAAACTCATAATCATACCACTCCATGCATCAAGGTCTATCCAGATGTCATATGGGAAAGTATAATGCCCATGGTCAAAGCCACATGCTTGTTTCCTTCAGTGGAAATAACAGCTTAGGTTATCATGAACTAAGTGGACAGGCTGTCAAAACAGAATTCCTTTCTTTTGGCTCAGGCCTTGAGGACAATATACCAACAGAAGTGCCAAACCACCACAGGATGTGATAAAAAGATTTCTGTTCTTTTAACATACAATCCACTATGAGGGTACTAAAAAGAACTGTTTGCAGATACAAAAAGGACAAATGTTGTATGATCTAATTTATATGAAGAATGTAGACTAGGCAAATTTATAAGACACAGAAAATAGAATAGAGATGACCAGGTGCAGGGGAGAGGAGGAATGAGGACTTACCATTTTATGAGTACAAAGAGAAAGTTCTGGAAATGGATAGTGGTGATATCTGTACATCACAAATGTACTTACTGCCACTAAATCATACACTTAAAAATGATTAGAATAGTAAGTTTTACGTAATGTACCTTTTACCACCATATGAATTCATGCATGCATAGATACATACATATGAGGTTTACAATTTTTGAAAATGCTTGGAAATAAAAGAACAGACTGCTTCCTCCTCCCCTCCAGTTAAGTAGTAAAGGAGAGCAGATGCTGTCAGTGGACATTCTCCAACCCAGTACCAGCTGACCCAATAGATTCTAAATGCAAGTACTCAGAACTCTGCCTGGGGTCTTCTCTAGTCACCTGAGCTCACAGGTGCACAGGCCAGGCAGAAGCTCAGGAGATATAATAACCCCTGACAGCAACCCTCACTGGAAGGCAGAAAGGAATTGATAACCTAATGCCTGAGCTCATCTTTCCACACCTGGGGAGGACTCTAAGGCAGATTGACCAGTGTATCTCAGAGCCCCCAGTGGGAATGAGGCCCAATTGCCTGTAGTGTTCTGAATTGCTTGATAATATGTTCATTGTTGCTTCCTGCCCTTCCCTGTCTCTCTCTTTTTATGGTGCTTCCTAGGACCACCAGTTATTTAAATTACTTGAACTGAAATCTTTGTCTCAGTGTGTGCTTCTGGAAGAACCACTCTGAGAGCCTATAATATGGAACTAAGATTTGAGAATGCAGGGGTGGTTCCTGGTCCACACCAGAAAGATCTTTCTGCCATGAGATCAGAATGTGAATTTCCTAGAAAACATCTAGTTCTTTTTTTTTTTTTTTAAGATTTTATTTATTTATTCGACAGAGATAGAGACAGCCAGCAAGAGAGGGAACACAAGCAGGGGGAGTGGGAGAGGAAGAAGCAGGCTTATAGCAGAGGAGCCTGATGTGGGGCTCGATCCCGTAACACCGGGATCACGCCCTGAGCCGAAGGCAAACGCTTAACCGCTGTGCCACCCAGGCGCCCCAGAAAACATCTAGTTCTAATGAAGCTTGGAGGGGGCAAAGTGCTCACAGATAGAGACCAGAAAGTGGGTGTTATTTTAAAAAACATTCTTCCAAGAGAATTTCCTGGAGGGGAGAACCCAAAGAAAGGTGGTCTGCTAGAAACCAGATGCTGAGATGGTTGCCATATCCACAGCTGGTGATGCTTTCATCAAGGGAATTCGCAAAGTCTCTGAAGAACTCACAAAATCACCCAGGATAGAATCTGTTTCGAATACTGGACATACCAAGTAGCACCAAAGCAAGATGCAAGCTTTACCAGCCTGAGAAGGTATTTTTTGACCCTTACTTCTCCCATTATACCTGCTCCTGCCCTGAGGAAACTGGAGGCAGCATGGAGAACCAACAGTTGGAAGTGCAGATCTTCCTCATCATAGAATGGGGTTATGTCTCTATAAACATGTCATGTATTTGGAAGTACTGCAAGTAGACAATACATTTAATACACGTAACCTTCTGAACATCATCACAGCTTAGCCTAGCCTACCTTGGACATGCTCAGAACACTTACATCAGCCTACATTTGGACAGAATCATCCAACTCAAGCCTATTTTTTATTAATGTGTTGAATATCTCATGTAATTTTTTGAACACTGTACTAAAAGTGAAAAACGGAGTTGTTGTCTGGCTGCAGAACGGTTATAAGTGTATCAATTGTTTACCCTGATGAACATGGCTGACCAGGAGCTGTGGCTGCTACTGCTGGCCAGCATCGTGACAGAGTGTTATACTGCTATCTCTAGCCTGGAAAAGCATCCAAATTCAAAACTTGAAGTATGGCTTCTACTGAATGTGTGTCACTTTTGCACCATCCTAAGTCAGGACCATGTGTAAAATATAAGCAGAAAAATTATGAAGAAGCTGGCTGTGACTTTCCCCATCTCCCCATCCCACCTCAATGTCAGGCTTGTAGGTCTGAGCTGGAGGAGGGGGAAAAGTTTTAAGCACCTGAGAATCTTAGCTATTTACAAGATACTGGTCATAAAATCTTTCCCTAGCCTGAGATTTCATCCAAGAGATGGCAAACCCCAAGTCCATGAGAATGGTTTTTAGCAAAGGCACTTCTGAAGAAGAATTAGCTTGCTTTCTGTTCACATTCTACAAATAGAGCTTGTTGAACAAGCCAGTTACCCAAATATTTCCTCCACCTAATTTTTTAAAATAATAGCAAAGTGGTGTCTGCATGGCTCAGTCGATGGAGTGCCAACTCTTGTTTTGGGCTCAGGTCATGATCTCAGGGTTGTGAAATCAAGCCCCACATTGGGCTCAGTGCTCAGTGTGGACTCTGCTTGAAGATTCTCTCTCTCCCTCTCTCTCTGCCCCTCCCCCTCTCATGCTCTCTCTCAATAACCAAACCAATAAATAAATTCTTTTAAAAAAAATAGCAAAAATAACATCTATTAAGGATAATATTTAACAGAAATGATAAAAAGTACTGTCAACAGCGACTTATACAATCCCACTGGGCACAGGAAACAATTATAATATCCTGAAATTACAGAGCACTAACACTGGGCCTCTTGCCAAAGTTGGTTTAAAATAAAATGACTTGATTTTCTTTTGTTCCTTTTGAGCATTTACTCAGTTTTCTACAGTGTCTTCAATGAGCATGTGTTATTTGTAGCATTAGAAAATAAAATAAATATTCTAAGAAAAAAGAAATCATCTGAAAACAAAGAATATGAAGTTAAGAAAGTTGAATGAATAGAGGCAAAGCTGATAGCTATCGTGTTATTAACCAGAACATCATTGACCAACAGATCTTACTCCATCATTGGAAGAAATAATTCATGCTTATAATGAAAACCCTGAGGCCACTGGACAATCTTGAAGTGCCTTCAGATCATTGAATATAGATTGACTCATGAAGCTAATTCTTTGAAACCTAGTCCAGTCGTCATCATACCCAAGATAAAAGCAGGGCTGGCTGAATTATTAGAAGGCCCCATAGCCTATTGCACCAAGTCACAGATTTTAGGAATCTTCTGGGGTCCTAGGATGGGCAGTAAACACACTACTTATCAGCAACAAGCTGTATTACCCAGAGTTCTCAACAGTTTCTATTCTTCAGAAATTCGATTGATCTGTTTTGGCCTGCCAAGCCTCCTTAGTCGGATATCTCTTTTGTCCAAAGACATCCCTGAATGTCCAGCTGAGAATTTCTGCTAATTAATTTTCTTCTGTAATAATTAGGGCCCTTTAAAAGTCATGATTTGCTCCTCCTTTTAATTAGATGCAATGACTAGAAAGTATTTTATGTTGCACAGCACTTTACCTCTAATTGATTCCATTCTTCACTTGCTTTAATTAATTTTTATGAAATGATAAAGCATTTTTGCCTTTGAGCCTTTGTCAAATTTGTGTGTGAGTTTGCACGTCTATAGACACAGCTGTGTGTGCATCTATAAGTGCTACCATTCCACTGACTTTGCCCCAGAGAAGTCTTGAGAAGTAAAGAAAATATATTTTGCACATGATATAAATATTTCCACGATGGCTGATTTTCACCTTCTGATCTGAGGTGTCTCTAGCACTGTTTTCAATGTTATTTTTCTTAAAGGCTTAAGGATTTAATAAGACATTTTGTGATCTCTCTCACCATCACTCCATCACCAAACTATTCAGAATAAATCACCATTTTGTGCTTGAATCGGTCTGCGATTCTGAGCTCTGACATAACACAGCACCCTGTTCACGTCTTGAACTGATAGCAACTGTCCCAGTCTGACAAGAGGTGCTGAGTTTGGGGTACCTCGACTACCAACAAGGGCAGTATCTCCCTCCATCTATAACTTGTTCTCTTTACCAGGGATCTCTGATGATTTTTCTTTACGGAAGTGCAAGTTTGCTTGTCTCGGCTTAGAAAGCGTTGCTTATTCAGGCTGCTTGAGATGGGCCATTGTCTGTACAGCAGCCTACCTGTGAGACGAGAAAAAGGCCTTCACAATAATCACTGTGGGCAACTGAAAGACGGCAGCTTCTCTCCCTTTTCCATCCCGTAGAAGCATCAATTTCTCATTCTGTACATCTGTGCTTTTGATTTTATTCATCCTTGTAACACCATCTGATGTTTTATTCATGCGGGTCTTATCATTGTAGGTAAATTATAAATTCCTCACGAGAAGGACCCGCATCTGCATAGCTGTAGACCACTGTGGAGGTCAGGGAGTCACTTCTCTACGGAACTTACTTACCTGAATTAATAGGCCAATGGTTAAAACGCAGGAAGGGAAGGCAAGTGTCATTTCTAAGGAATATGATTCCTGCAAAAATCTCTACACTCTGTACTTCATTTGAGGAATGATCTCAATTCCCACTATTTTTCTCATGTATGATCCACAGTGTCCTCCATCTAAAGCTTTGCTCCTAGTGGGATCCTCAGACCAACAGCCCTGACATCCTCTCAGTTTGCTAGACATGGAAACCCCTGAACCCCATCCCAGACTTACTGAATTAGAATCTCTATCTTAAAAAGACTCCAGGGGATTTGTAAACACATAAAATTTGTGAAGGCCTACTCAAAGTTATGTCCAGTGTGTTCCACCAATACCATCACCCCCACCCCCGCCTGTTATTATTTATTGAGTATAAACAGATGCCAGAAAGTATGCTTAGTATTTCACATGTATTATCCTAATAAACACTCAGAATTACTCTATTTGGTAGGTATTACGTTACTTCAGTTTTGTGTAACAAGATCTTATAGCTGGTAAGTGGTGGACCTAAGTCTCCCATGCAATTCTGTTTGGTCCTAAAATATTGACTCTTCACCTCCGCATTCCAGTGTCTTCCATTTTAAGTGAGACTTCCTATCAGTTACAGAAATGGATTCCTTTCAGTGGAAATTGCCGTCTAATTGACAAAAGTTGTATGTGAAGATATGGTTCTTCCTGCTGCGTGGGAGCCTGACTCACTTCCATTAAAGCAGAACTTAATGTTTTGAATTATCTTTTGTGGGTTTTTTTTTTAAGTTTTTCCCCCAAGAAACCTTCCATCATTAGCCTTCTTAACAACCTATTATTTGTTATTTTCCCCTGGAGAGAAAAGGAGCCACTCAAGGGTTTAGAAATTATCAATTATCATAATGTAATCTTGTTGAACCCTGAGCTTTCAGTCTCCTTTTACTTATGAAATTCACACAAAAAAGTGTCATTTAAAGAAAACCCAAGGGGCATCTGGGTGGCTGCCTTCAGCTCAGGTCATGACTGCAGGGTTGTGGGATCCAGCCCTATTGTGCTCTCTGCTCAGCAGAAAGTATGCTTCTCCCTTTCCCCTCCCCCTGCTCCTGTTCTTGCACACGCTCTCTCTCAAGTAAATAAATAAAGCCTTAAAAAAAGAAAACCCAAGATTTCACATAGACTCAGTTTTTTATAATAGAATATAAAGCAGTGTTCCCAAAAAATTTAGAGCCCTATGAAAAAAGTTCCTCAAAATCAAAATACATGTTTTTAATAAATTGGGGAGCAGTTTCTACTTGTGAGAGTTGGTTAAATACTGCAGAGATATTGAAGGAAACAGGAAATGTAGAGTAGAGGTTAAGGGCATGGGTCTTGGAGTCCAGCTAACAACCTTTTAAATCTCTGCTCTGCTAATTATTGTTTTTGTGGGCTTGGCCAACTTGCTTCCCTCTCTTCTCACTGATTTCTTCTCTACAGCAGCAGCAGAATGATTCCCTCTCATGGGCACCGCGAAGAATACATAAGATGGGATCCCTGAGAAACATAGCTCTCAGCAAGACATAGACTTAGTATTCAGTAAAAGTCTCTTCCTTCTTTCTCTCTCCCCTTCTCCTTCTTTCTCTCTCTCTCTTTCCTCTCTCTCTTTCTCTTCCCCTCCCTCTTTCTACCTCTTTTTCTCCTCCTCGCTTTCTGCCTCTTTTCCCCCATATCTCTCCCAATCTCTCTTTCCTCTCTTCTCCCTCTTTCTCTTTCAATTAGTAAAGTCAGCTGTCCAAGAGCAACCAATCCTCATAAAGTCATGGATACCAATGCAAACTGTATTGAATCTCAGGCTGACTATTGCAAACTAGCTTAAACTATGATCAATGGTACTACTAAAAAAGGGTTGCTTTCATACTAACTTGTGACCTTCGGTCCTGGTCAATGTGCTCTCCTAATCCACTGATTTTATTTTTATTTTTCTGTCCATCTTTACGTTACATCACATCCAAGTTATTTATTTATTAAATCTATGATCCCCCCCCCAGGAATCCAAAGGATGCATACCGATGATCTCAAGTGCATAAAGCAATATTATAAATACAGAAAACAACCTGTAAGCTGTTGTTAAATAGTTGGAATTTTTCACTTAAGGAAACCTTGGGGGTGCCTGGGTGGCTCAGTTGGTTCAGCGTCCAGCACTTGATTTCTGCTCAAGTCATGATCTCAGGATCAGGAGATTAAACCCTTAATGGGGCCCCGTACTGAGTGCAGAGCCTGCTTAAGATTCTCTCTCTCCCTTTGCCCCTCCCCACAAGGCGGTGCTCTCTCTTTAAAAAAAAAAAAAAGAAAGAAAGAAAGAAACCTTGAATTTTATAAAATTTTAATTGCCTAATGACAAAATATTACCATATACTTAGGTTTAAACTTGTTCTAACAGGCAAATATTTTACAACCCACAGAGGGGCTGATGGTCTCACAGAGTTAGCTGACTCTCTTTTAGTTCACATCAACCCTGATGTCACAGGTCATTCAGTATTTGTATCTATCAGGAAATCCCATTTGCCTCAAGCATACTCTGAATTTTGTGGTTTTCCTGAAGCTTTTCAGTACAACCCACTGATTTCATTTTTTATTTTTTATTATGATATGTTGGTCACCATCATTAGTTTTTGATGTAGTGTTCCATGATTCATTGTTTGTGTCTAACACCCAGTGCTCCATGCAATACGTGCCCTCCTTAATACCCATCACCAGGCTAGCCCACCCCCCACCCCCTGCCCTCTAAAACCCTCAGCTTGTTTCCCAGAGTCCATAGTCTTTCATGGTTCATTCCCCCTTCTGTTTACCCCCCTTCATTCTTCCCTTCATTCTCCTACCGATCTCCCTGCTATTCCTAATGTTCCACAAATGAGTGAAGCCATATAATAAATTGTCTTTCTCTGCTTGACTTATTTCACTTAGCATAATCTCCTCCAGTCCCATCCATGTTGCTGCAAATTCTGGGTAATCATTCTTTCTGATGGCTGAGTAATTTTTCATTGTATATATGGACCACATCTTCTTTATCCATTCATCTGTTGAAGGACATCTGGGTTCTTTCCACAGTTTAACTATTGTGGACATTGCTGCTATGAACATTGGGGTGCGTATGGCCCTTCTCTTCACTACGTCTGTGTCTTTGGAATAAATAACCCACTGATTTTAAAAGTCCATGTTGGGGTAGAATGAAGGTAGATCAGAAGTGAGGTTATCTCAATTTGTTGCTTTTACCTGTTTGCTAGATGCAGACTCACTTGAAGTAATGGGAGCCCTCTGAGTGGTCAAGTCTTAGGAGTGTCACTACAAATATGTATATAGTTTGCTATCCTTTTGTTATAAAACATTTAGGGAGCACCTGTGGCTTGGCCGGTTGAGTATCTCTTAGGGTTTCAATTCAGGTCATGAACTCATGGGTCCTGAGTCAGGCACCGTGCTCAACAGGGAGTCTGTTTGAAGATTCTCTCCCTCTGCTCCTCACCCCACTCAGGGGCATGCTCTCTCTAAAATAAATAAATAAATCTTTATAAAACATTTAGAAGGTTAAGACACTTGGATATCTTCTGTGAAACTTTGTTGGCATTTTCTTGGGCATGGTACAAAATCAGCCTAATGTGACTAAACAACATTTCAATTGCAGCATTCTAGAATATGATCGTTAATTTCATTTCTAGAATAGTTGCACTCTAAGTTTATCAGACTAGTTTTTAAAAGGGTAAATATTATTTGGGTCACTAGCATATAATTTTGTGTATTCTTGGTTGATGGCTTTTTGCATATCTTAACTGCGAAAAGCTGAAAACTTTCCAGTTTGTCTCATCCTATTCAAACTCACAATCCCCTACAGCCATTTCTCCAGCAACTGATCGTGGTCCAATTGCTCTAGCTTTTTATAGTATGTTACACTCACCTCTAAAATGATCTTCCTGGGGAGCCTGGGTGGCTCAGTCAGTTAAGTGTTTGCCTGCTTCTTCCTCTCCTTCTGCTGCTCCCCCTGCTTGTGTGTTTTCTCTCTCTTCAAATAAATAAATAAAATATTTTGAAAGAAAGAAAGAGAGAGAGAGGGAGGGAGGGAGGGTGGAAGAAAGAGAGAAAGAAAGAAAAAATAAAACGATCTTCCTGTCTTGAAAGTTAACATATACCAAACCCTTACTTCCCATTGCCTTCAACTCTTTTCTTACCCAAGACATATGACAATATTCTCCAATTTAAAGACTTCTGATGGTTCTCCATTGTCTGTAATTGTAATTGCTAATACTTCTCCCACACAGATTTATTGCTGGTGCAGCGCTAAATGTTTACATGGGTTAGGTGATTTGCCCTTCTCAGCATTCAAATGAGGTAAGAACTATTATAAGACCCACATTACCAATGACTCTCAGAGAGACCTCGTAAACTACTTAAGGCCACACAGCTACTAAATGTTGACCCCAGGTGTTGAACTCAACTTTGCCAGATTTCCGACTCCCCCATGCTTTCTTGCCTGCAGAATCGATATCATGCCTCTTAACCTATCATTCCATACTTCCCATGGTAGGATTTGATGCTATCTTCCCAGCACTATCTTCTACAATATTCCTATAACATAGAACTATACATTCCACAATCTGTGAACATGGCCTGTATTTTATTATTTTGACATTTGTCTTGTGCTATTCCCTCATTTCTAACGTCATTCCCACTTTTATGTGTGTTCAAAAACCTTCATCTTTTGGATGCCATCACCTCTATTTGGTTTTCTGTAATTTTTTTTAAGATTTAAATTAAGCTCCTCTCTATCGTAGTCTAATAGCACTGTTTTTCTTGCCACATCCATTATTTGATCTACAGATGGATTTGTTTGTAAGCTTCTTAAAGGCACACTGCCAAATAAATACCTCGAGTAAAACAGAATGCATTATCTATTCATTGCACCTTTAATCTCTACCCTTAAAATGGAAACTATAGCTAAATGTTAGAAAACAATTTTTAATATGTTGTTCACCTTGCTTGCTTAAATTAGCAAATGGAAATTAAATCTGGCATTTTTATTTTTTCTTTTGAAATCCTCATCGCATTAATTTTTTTTTAAAAATGGACATTTGTTTGAGCTACTGCTACTGCTTTTCGTTTTTGTTTTTCAAAGCTGTGAAATTTTCCTGAAGAAAATCGGTCCCTTACCAGGGAGAAATTTAGTTTGTATGTTTCCTCTCTTTAACCAGGAGGCTGAAGAGCAAATGTCAACACACAGAAACTAAAGAACATACCTGTGAAGTCTCCCCAGATCCAGGACATAGTAATGGACCAGTGCCATGGGCCCTTTTTCCTTCCTTGTAACTTTATAAAAGCCACAAAGCACTAGTTACTTTTGATTTACAATAGAGGCAAGGTCATCCTTATAACAAAAAATAAATAAATAAATAAATAAAATAAAAGAAGGAAAACAAGGTCTGTATTTTCAGACCCCAAGATTCAATTTGTCATGAAGATCAATGACAGTTTTATTCTCTTGAAAGATGAACTATCCCTTTTGCTATAAAATTATCACCTTTTTTCAGACCTGATGTTGTTGCTAAGGAATTGTGAAACTGGAGTTGTAATAGGATGCTTTAACAATAGAAAAACAGTACATTTGAACATTGCTTTGTATAAGTTGCTTCTCTTTCCAAACAAAAGCTGTTTGAATCCACTACTTGAGTTGTGGGGATAGAGTGCGAAGTGCTCTGGCTCATTAGGTTGCTAATGGCAGTAGAAGACTGGGTGTTTTCTGAGAGCAACTAAGGGAGGAGAAGGCAAGGGATAAGGCCAGAAGTGCTTGGTGGTCAGCTCAGGGGGGAAAAAAAAAAACGAAAATATATATATATAATATTTAAAAAT
>NC_048221.1:39626069-39659492 GCF_002007445.2 Ailuropoda melanoleuca | reverse complement strand
CAGTGAGATCATATGATAATTGTCTTTCTCTGATTGACTTATTTCACTTAGCACAATACCCTCTAGTTCCATCCATGTCCTTGCAAATGGCAAGATTTCATTTTTTGATGGCTGCATAATATTCCATTGTGTATATATATATGCCGCATTTTCTTTAGCCATTCATCTATTGATGGACATCTGGGCTCTTCCCATAGTTTGGCTCCTGTGGACATTGCTGCTATAAACATTGGGGTGCAGGTGCACCTTCGGATCACTACATTTGTATCTGTAGGGTAAGTACCCTGTAATGCAATTGCTGGGTCATAGGGTAGCTCTATCTTAAACCTTTCGAGGAAACTTCATACTGTTTTCCAGAGTGGCTGCACCAGCTTGCATTCCTACCAACAGTGTAGAAGGGTGCCCCTTTCTCCGCATCCTCGCCAACATCTGTCATTTCCTGATTTATTAATTTTAGCCATTCTGACTGGAGTGAGGTGGTATCTCATTGTGGTCTTGATTTGTATTTCCCTGATGCCGAGTGATGTTGAGCACTTTTTCATGTGTCTGTTGGCCATTTGTATGTCTTCTTTGCAGAAATGTCTGTTCATGTCTTCTGCCCATTTCTTGATTGGATTATTTGTTCTTTGNAGTTGAGTTTGAGAAGTTCTTTATAGATTTTGGATACAAGCCCTTTATCTGATATGTCATTTGCAAATACCTTCTCCCATTCTGTCAGTTGTCTTTTAGTATTGTTGACTGTTTCCTTTGCTGTGCAAAAGTCTTTTATCTTGATGAAGTCCCAATAGTTCATTTTTGCCTTTGTTTTCCTTGCCTTTGGAGACCTATCTAGCAAAAAGTTGCTGCAGTCGAGGTTGAAGAGGTTGCTGCCTGTATTCTCCTTAAGGATTTTGATGGATTCCTGTCTCACATAGAGGTCTTTTGTCCATTTTGAGTCTATTTTTCTGTATGGTGTAAGGAAGTTGTCCGGTTTCATTCTTTTGCATATGACTGTCCAATTTTCCCAACACCATTTGTTGAAGAGACTGTCTTTTTTCCATTGGATATTCTTTCCTGCTTTGTCAAAGATTAGCTGACCATAGAGTTGAGGGTCAATTTCTAGGTTCTCTATTCTGTTCCATTGATCTAGTGTCTGTTCTTGTGCCAGTACCATACTGTCTTGATGATTACAGTTTTGTAATAGAGCTTAAAGTCCGGAATTATGATGCCACCAGTGTTGGTTTCTTCATTCAAAGTTTTTTGGCTATTCAGGGTTTTTCTGGTTCCATACAAATTTTAGGATTATTTGTTCCAGTTCTGTGAAAAAAGTCGATGGTATTTTGATAGGGATTACATATGGTTCCTTATTTTTGCGTGTGGCAAGAACATTTAAGATTTATTCCCTTAGTAAATTTCTGGAATACAATACAGTACAGTTAATCACCATGCTGTACATTAGCTCTTCAGAGCTTAATCACCCTGCATAACTGAAACTTTGTTGCCTTTGACCAACATCTCCCTATCTCTCCCAACACCCACCTCGGTTCCTGGTAACCGCCTTTCTACTCTCTGCTCTATGATTTTAACTTTTTTAGATTCCACAAATGAGTGAAATCATGCAATGTTTGTCTTTCTATGGCTTGATTATTTTAGTTAGTCCTCGAAGTTGATCCATATTGTCATAGATGACAAGATTTCCTTCTCTTTCAAGGCTGAATAACATTTCATTATATACATATTTTCCACATTTTCTTTATGCATTCATTGAACAGGCACTTGGGTTGTTTCTATATCTTAACTATTGTGCCTAATACTGCAATGAGCACAGCTATCTCTTCAAGATTTGGATTTCATTTCTTTCAGCTATATATCCGGAAGTAAGATTGTTGGATCATACTACAGTTTTATTCTTAATTATTTGAGGAAACTCCATATTATTTCCCATAATCCCTATACCAATTTACATTCCCACCACCAATGTACCAGGATCCTTTTTTCCCCACATTCCTGTCAACATTTGCTAACTTTTGTCTTTTTGATAATCGTCATTCTAACAGGTGTGAGGAGATAGCTCACTGTGGCTTTGGTTTGTATTTCCCTGATAATTAGTAATGTTGAGCATATTTTCATTTACATGTTGGCCATCTCTTTATCATCTTCAGAGAAATATCTATTCAAATCCTTTGCCCATTTTTAATCAAATTATTTGTTTCCTTGCTGTTGAGTTGTTTGAACAACCCAAGTACGTGTTCAATGAATACATAAAGGAAATGTGGAAAATATGTATATGGAATGTTATTCAGCCTTGAAAAAGAAGGAAATCTTTTCATTTATGATAATATGGATCAACTTGGAGGACTAAGTAAAATAATCAATAAACAGAAAGACAAACATTGCATGATTCCACTTATTTGTGAAATCTAATATATATATATATATATATAAAGAGAGGGAAGGGGGAAGGTCAGAGGGAGAAGGAGCGGGAGAATCTTGAACAAGCTCCATGCCCAGCATGGAGCCCAGTGCAGGACTTGATCTCACAACCCTGAGATCATGACCTGAGCTGAAATCAAGAATCAGATGCTTAACTGCCTGAGCCACCCAGGTGCCCTGAGTTCCTTATATATTTTAGATATTAACCCCTTATCAGGTTCTGTTACAAATATTTTATCTCATTCCATAAGTTGTCTCTTCAATCTGTCAGTGGTTTCTTCTGCTTTCTTTTGCAGAAGCTTTTCGTTTGATGTAATTCCATCTGTCTATTTTTTCTTTCTTTGCCTGTACTTTAGGAGTTGTAGCAAAAAAAAAAAAAAAGTCATTGCCTCAACCAATGTCAAGAAGATTTTTTTCTATGGTTTCTTCTAGCAGTTTTACAGTTTCAAGTCTTATGTTTATGTCTTTTATATATTTTGAGTTGATTTTTATATGCTGTGAGTTAAGGGTCTAGTTTCATTCTGCATCATATGGCTATCTGGTTTTCCCAGCACCATTTATTGAGAGAGTCTCCCTCCCCCTTGTGTATCCTTGGCACCTTTGTAGAAGATTAATTAGCAGTAAATACTTGGATTCATTTCTATGTTCTCTACTCTGTTTCATTGGTCTGTATGTCCTTTTTTTTGTGCTGGTACCCTACTTTATTTTTTTATATGTATGATATCAAATGTACATTTTTCATAGATGCCCTATATCAATTTGAGGAAGTTCACTTCTATTCAAAATTTATTGAGCATTTTCAATCACTACTAGGTGTTGAATTGTATCCATTGCCTTTTCTGTGTATTATGAGGATTATATTTTTTGTCCTTCTATTATTATGCTGTGTTATATCAATTAGTTTTCAATGATAAGCCATCCTTTTATTCCACTTGGTCATGAATTTGATGTGAATTGGTATTAATTCATCTTTAAATGTTGGTGGAATTAACCAGTGAAGCCATCAGGTCCCGAGGTTTTCTTTGTTGGGAGGTTATTATTATTTTCAATCTTTTCGCTAGTACTTGGTCTATTCAGATTTTTTCTTTCTTCATGATTCTGTTATGGTGGGTTATATTTTTCTCAGAATTTATCCATTTCTTCTACATAATCCAGTTTGTTGGTGTATAACTGTTTATAGTAGTTTCTTATGAACCTCGTATTTCTATGATATCAGCTACACTGATAATTTATTTGAGTCTGCTCTTCTTTTCCTAGTCTGGATAAAGGTTTCTCAATTTTGTTTATCTTTTCAACAAACCATTTCCTAGTTTCATTAATCTTTTCTGCTGTTTTTCTAGTTTCTATTTCATTTAGTTCTGCTCTACTCTTCATTATTTCCTTCCTTCTGCTAATTTGGGCTTAGTTCTTTGTCTAGTTTCTGGCAGGAATAGCATTAGGTTGTGTCTTTGCGATATTTCTTAATGTGAGTATTTATCACTACAAACTTCTCACTTAGGACTAATTTTGTTGCATCCCTTAAGTTTGGGTATATTGTGTTTCTATTTTCTTTTTTTTTTTAATTTTTTTTAAAGATTTTATTTATTTATTTGACAGAGATAGAGACGGCAGCGAGAGAGGGAACACAAGCAGGGGGAGTGGGAGAGGAAGAACCAGGCTCATAGCGGAGGAGCCTGACGTGGGGCTTGATCCCATAACGCCGGGATGACGCCCTGAGCGGAAGGCAGACGCCCAACCGCTGTGCCACCCAGGCGCCCCTGTGTTTCTATTTTCATTTGTCTCAAGATATTTTTTTATTTTCCTTTTTGATTTGTTCTTTGACCCATTGGTTTTCAGGAATGTATTGTTTAATTTCTATATTTGTGATTTTTCCAATTTTCCTCCTGCTATTAATTGCTTATTTCATACCATTGTGGTCAGAAAAGATATTTGGTATTTTTTTCAGTTTTCTTAAAATTTTTTAGAAGTGTTTTGTGCCCTAACTTATAATTTGTCCTGGAGAATATTTTGTATGTGCTCATAACGAATGTATATTCTGCTGCTGTTGGATGGGATGTTTTGTATCAGTCTGTTAGATCCATTTGGTCTCTAATGTTATTTAAGTCCAGTGTTTCCTTACTGATTTTCTGTCAGGATGATACATCCATTGTTGAAAGTAGGGTATCCAAGTCCCCTGCTATTATTGTATTGCCAAGATATGACCCCTGAGGCCCAAAGACAATCACTGTTGATGCTCGTAATCTCTGAAACTGGATGCTGTTGCCACTGTTACTGCTTCATCACCCCTTGATGTCGGACGTAGGTGAAATCATACTCAGTGAAGGATATTCATTTCTAATTATTACTCCCAATGATAAAACGTTTAGAATCATTGACATAACCTTTTCTGTAGGATGAGAGGGTAAGAAAATAATCTCTTTGATCAAGCACCAAGATTTCACTTCCATATTAGATAGTTTTGGGAAAAGCAAATCCACTAATCCTATCTCCTTCTATCATAGCAGTCAATTATTTTCCATGGGCCTCTTTGTGTTTTTTCTACTACTTAGCCATGGCCAGCACCATCCCAGTGGATCTGATCCTTTAGTGTGAAGTCTCAAAAGAGACTTGGTCATCTCTTACTCCAGAAGGTCTTTCTGCTCCTCTCTAATGTTGTAGAGCCCCCAGTGAACTCTAGGCAGCAATATCCAAGCTTTATATTCCCATGGATATGTTCAAATGGAGATAACACATCTCTCTGTGCTCGTGGGGTCAGAGTCTCAGCACTGTCTCATTCAAAAAATTAGAAAATGACCAAGAAAAGGTTCTATATTTCAACAACAAAATACAAATGACTGAATATAATCAAGTATAAAGCATGCAATGCAGACTGTAAATCCCTTTGGCCTTCCTCTACACTTTCACCAAGGGGAACTCCACTTTTCTGCCTTTACAGTCACCAACGCTGTCCTTCAAACAATACATCAACCTCTTATGTATCATAAAGGATAGAAGAATTAGATGTGAGAATCAGAGGCTGAAAGATGAGGGCTTATATACGATGCAGCACTTTCCCATGAGTCTTTCCCTGACTGGTCCTAAGATTTTAAATAAATGATGCATGTCTGCAAACATATAGAAATGTTTATTGAACTGAATACAACATGGCCAAATAATACTATGCTTATACAGAGACACACTAGAGTTGCAACATCTCAGTTAATTTTATCAACTTAAGTATTTTTACTTCTCCTATAGAAGGAAAATAGAACAAAAGAGAGAAAAAATTAAATGATGTAAAAGAGAAATAAATAATGCAGACAATTTCATCCAGGAAGCACATGCCTTAAAGTGAGTGGTCATGAGAGAGAGATGTGAGACCGCTGTGCCCTAAGTATGTTTTAGTCCCTATGGGAACTCATAGTGTAGTAATTACACCATGCTGAGTATGAACTTGAGGACTCATTATATGCATCGTTCAGACACTATGGCCCCTCAGCATGAGTTGGCTCCACCATCTGGTGCTCATCTGAAGAAATCAAAGTCTGTTTCAGTGTTGGAAGAAAACTGGCCATGTTGGACTTGTTGAGAATTCCCTTATCAGTTTCCAATGTGGTACATAGGCTACAGTAAATCTTGTGTCATGCTACCAAGAATATGTAGAAGAGAAATTATAAAGCTATGGCACCAAGCGCTCCACTAAGTACAATGTTGAGAAGTCAGGTGCAAGATAATGGTAAATGACTGTATGTGATTTTCATCTTACTTAACATTTTTATATTATAACACCCAAGGGAGATGCAATGCCATCATATTTATGATATTATTTTAAATCTAAGCTTTGAACAGTTGTACTTATTGACACATACCTTCTCATTTTCATTGTAATTGAATTTGAAACACACATAGCATAGCTGCATAACCTTGAACTAGTCATATAAATTCTGTTCTGTCATCTGTAAAACCAGTGGGTAAGACTTTTTGATCACTAATGTCCCTTCCAGTAGTATTATTCTCACTTGAAATACATTAAATCTCACTTTATATGCAGAATAATCTAACTGGGAGATGATTTGGTTACAGCTTTGTTATAAAAATCAGAGCTAGGAAGCCATTTTTGTGACACGGAGAATAGTCAGACAGAATTGGGCATATGAGCTCGCTGGGTGAATTGTTACGATTAATAATAATGAGATTCTATTTTTATGAGTTGTCCCTTGACAGCAATTCTTTTTTTTTTTTTTTTTTTTTTTTTTTTTTTTTTTTAAATTTTNCGGGTAAGACTTTTTGATCACTAATGCCCCTTCCAGTAGTATTATTCTCACTTGAAATACATTAAATCTCACTTTGTATGCAGAATAATCTAACTGGGAGATGATTTGGTTACAGCTTTGTTATAAAACTCAGAGCTAGGAAGCCATTTTTGTGACACAGAGAATAGTCAGACAGAATTGGGCATATGAGCTCGCTGGGTGAATTGTTACGATTAATACTAATGAGATTCTATTTTTATGAGTTGTCCCTTGACAGCAATTCTTAAGTAAAAAGATAGGACTAACATCTCAAGCACAATGCACTGCACAATCAGCAAATAGAGAAATACCTTTATTAAATTACCCTTGAGTCAAAAGCCTGTTGTCTATGAGATNCAGCAATTCTTAAGTAAAAAGATAGTACTAACATCTCAAGCACAATGCACTGCACAATCAGCAAATAGAGAAATACCTTTATTAAATTACCCTTGAGTCAAAAGCCTGTTGTCTATGAGATTAGCCATTGTAATCATTTTTGATTTAAAAAACCAGCCACCATTTATGGCCAAGGATTTAATTTGAGGACATGTTAGAAAAAGAACTATTTACAATGGTTTTATATATTCGAAGCACTTATCGGGCACATTTGAAATTCCATTACAATAAATACAAGAGAAATGTAATAATAAAGTATGATTTCTGATCGTTCTTGACAAGCACTGGGAACTTAACCCCACCAGGCCCATCCTGACATAATGAAGACAGACTTTGGTTACACATATTCTGCTACTCTAATTAGATACTTGCTAAAAAGTGTGTAGCAATATATATGTGTGTGTGTGTATATATATATATATATATATATATATATATATATATATATATATGGAACATATTGATAAATAAACCGATAGAAGTGTTTCAGATTATATTCCTATTATGAAAGTTTACATTTTAATCCAAATTTAAGTATTGCCTATACTTTGAAGGAAAGGTTGTCAGTCCATGGGGGAAAAGATCTCCCCCAGTTAAAATCTTTACAAGTAGATAAACTGCTCTGGTAGCTGTTTGTTTTGCTCCCATAGAGCATACTTAATAGTCCCCATGTCCTCTGTTTATATGAACAACTGTCTAAGAAAATACTGAAAACTCAGGAAGTTGTCAAAGTTAATCGAGAGCAACAGGACCAGAATTTAGAATTCAGCTTATTAAAAATTAGAGTCCGGGTCATTCATTTGCAATCAGATCATGTTTTTTTTGTTTTGTTTTGTTGTCTTGACCAATATGTTCTTAGTTCCTAGTATTTAGAGTTACTTCATCTCCTATTAAGTAAGGCTCTAGCTTATGTATTTTATTCTGAGGACCTCAGAAAGGGATGACTCAGCATAACACAAAACAACTGATATTTGGCTTTAGACTTTGAAGACACATAATCATTGTTATGGCAAAAGGTGACCTCTCCATGAGAGAAGGCTTCCTGACCCCTCCCTCCCTCTCCCTTGCTACTGTCACAATAACAATACCATGGGTCGCTGAAATAGGAGGAGAGGTACATGGTAAGAAAACTTGGATAGGAGTGGGCCTCAAGAATGAGCCTTGGGGGCACCTGGGTGACTCAGTCAGTTGAGCATCTGACTCTTGATTTCAGCTCAGGTCATGATCTTGGGGTCCTGGGATCAAGCCCTGCCTGGAGCTCTGTGCTTGAGATTCTCTCCTTCTGCCTCTGCCCCTCTCCCCATACTCTCTCTCTCTCTCTCTCTGTCAAATAAATAAATCTTTAAAAAAAAAAAAAAAGGAGGAGGAGAAGGATGAAGGGGAGGGGGAGGAGAAGGAGGGGGAGGAGCAGGATTCCTGAACTCCGAGTCTGAGTCCCAAGGTGGGCATACAAAAAAACCTGGAAGAGAGTGATGAGCCCCCCAGGCCTGGTAGAGAAGATTCTCCTGGTTATCCCCTATACATATACCATATCCATTTCCTCTTTTCTTTAGTAAAAGAAATGGCAAGTTTTAATTATCACATGGCCTTATAAGTAAAAGACCATTCTTCCTTCTATAAAACAAAATCTGATCATGTGCATGTATGGCCTTTCCCCTTCTTCTCCCTGCCTGCAATGAAAAAAAATGACAAAAACTGGACCACGATATAGAAGTCACAGGTTGAGGATAGCAGAGCAAGACAGTCAAAGAAGCCTGGATAAGGACACATTGAGAGCATCGTGTCAGCCTTCATCCATGACACCAGCACAGAACCATCTTCCCTATTTTTTGCATGAAGGAGAAATGAACTTTTATCTTGTTCAAGTGACATTATTTTGATGTCTGAGAAAAGAGCTCAACTCCATCCTAATATACTAGGTAAAGCCCAGAACATTGGTTTTCCCCACTCAGCATGGTGTGGGTATAGACAAAATTTCTGTAAGATATAGCTAGGCAAATTAGACTGAGACTTCCTCAGAGAGCTTCATGGCTACAGCAGAGTTGGGAGAGCCAGGGAACATGGGAGTAGAGATTCCCACCACTCAGCATAGTGCAGAACTGGTAGATGGTTTACCATGTATACCTAATTGACAGCAAGCAGAAGGATTTAAAAACATCCAGCAGTTTAAAACAAAAAATTGAAAATATTCCCAATTCTTACATTTCTCGCTTTGAGGTCTGTGACTTGCACTTGCTTTCCAGAGCAGTTGGTGGGTGGTGGAGGGTGGTGGAGTTTAAAATGTTTTCATAATAGCTACCTGCTGGGTTACTCATTGCGTTCGTCCATTTACCAACCTGTCTCCAATTCTTCTATGATGACTGGCGCATAGTGAGCCCTCAAATATTTTAAAATATTTCTGTATTTATTCTAGTTCATTCTATGGTATTAAATAAAAAAACTGTGCTCCATAAATAATTACAGGTAAATTTTAAAATTATCTCTCTCCTATTTTAAATATGTGGAAACTCCTTAAAGTTCCTTTCCCCTAACCTATATACCACCAACTCATTACCTTGAATACACATGTTCCATATTAGAATCTATTTTGTAATACACTATTAAATTTGGTGATAATATTGGGTGACATTTTTCCTTTTAAAGCTATTTGAGTGATATTTTGCAATTGACAAAAAACTTTCATGTGGCATACTTAACCTTTCAACTTCTCTTGTTTACCTTAACAATCATTACATACAGTATTAGTTATTTATTCAACACAGATTTTTGAGCATTCGTTATGCCCAAGATGCTGGAGTATCACTACAGAGGTAGCAGAGAATAGGCCCAATGAGGTTCTTAGAGTTTTAATAAGGAAGGAAAGTCTATTTAAGATGAGATCTGACACTTGAATTGCATTCAATGGACCAAAGGGGTGAAAGATGAGGGGAAGGGAAGGGAAACGTTCCAAAACAGGGAAGAGCACATTTGAAGTCATAGGTGGAAGGAATTGTGTCTGAAAAATTTCAAATTCTGAATGGTTCTATCATAGGAGAAAGGGAAGCTAAAAAGTTATGTGATCCTAATGCAGATTTCAGGAGTCAGCAGTCCTAGAACCCATGGCTAAAACCCATTTTCCTGAAAACTCTTACAGAGAATTAGAGCCCTACAATCATAAGTCAGGTGTTTTCAAACTTGTGATTTAGCTCGAGTCAACTGTTTTCCTTTCTGCCTCTCAGCAGAAGGTATCAGGAGGTCTGGGGGAGAGAGTGACCAGCGGATTTGGCCACATTTATGATTGTATATTTTAACAATTATTTAGAACCTTGACATACACTTTAGATTAATTTTATTGATTCTCACCAAGATTTACAGTTTATAGATTTTTTAAGGGAATTTTTTTTCCTACTTCCATTGCCGGTACTCCGTATTAGACTGGAAATCTCTTCAGAAAAGAGATCATCGGTTGAGATAAACAGGGAAGAAAATTGATTTGCCCTCAACCTCTTAGACTGTTTTACTCCAGGAACAAAAATAGAGAGTGCCTCTTGAATAAGGGATGGTGATTGGGTGAAAAATTGTTAAATTAGAAAAGCTAATTCAGTTCATTAATGGGTCATTTTTATCTTCCCCAAACCGACAGAATTTGAGTTAACTCAAATTTGCCAAGACATAGGAAACTTACGACTGCTGGAAGAAATAAGAGTATACTTTGGGGAAGGCATCACTGTTGCTCATGTCCTAGACACCATGGCAAGCCTGTGAATAAATTCTACTGAGAATTCTAAAAGAAATATCAATTAAATAGCCCACGATAGAAGATGACCCTGGACTTTAAAAACAGTTACATTGCCAATATTCCCTTAAAATTGCCAAACAAGAAAGGGTATCTATATAGATTGAATAAACCCCAGTTCAGAGCTGAGTTAAGGGCTACAGTTACTATATCTCAAGAAGATACACCAAGAATATTGGTATAGAATTCCAGATTTTGTAAGATATGGGGTATTCTGACTATATCTGAATAAACTAGTTCACTAAACTGCAAACTCCCAAGATAGAGAAAATGTTTGAAAAGAGAGGAAAGACTGGGAGAATATTTAAATATTCCAACTGTACACAATTTTAATATTGGCCTTCAAACACCAGGAAATTAGAGA
Organism: Ailuropoda melanoleuca; assembly: GCF_002007445.2. Lineage (NCBI taxonomy): Eukaryota > Metazoa > Chordata > Mammalia > Carnivora > Ursidae > Ailuropoda > Ailuropoda melanoleuca. Next base: position 39,648,274 of record NC_048221.1, on the reverse strand, counting down.
ATCCACTACGTAAAGTCCAACGGCCTTTCCCATAAGAGTAGATTGATCAAGGATCCAAAATTATAAATAAAAATAAATATAGGTAAGTGACAAAATTATAAATAAAAATAAAGAGGAGTAAAGAGGGGACTTAAAAATAGACTTTTGGTAACTTTCAACCATTATTCTGGGGTAGATTCAACAGAAGTCAAAAGAGCTCTTCCGTAATGGATTCAAAATTGAGGGCCTGAAATGGGGCGATAGTCAGAAAAGTATTTGGAGTAGGAAATTACCAATTTAGAAGATCTCCAACATGTGGTTAAATATTTTCAAAAAGTCCTAGAATGTAAACAAGCTAGAAATCAAAACAAACATCTGGCTGTACAGAAAAAACAACTGGCCCCCCCAAATACAAACAAGAAGAAAGGGTCCTCTATTCGCCGAGAACCGAGAAACTATAAATAAGGACACTTGTAGCTACTGCAAACAAAAAGAGTCCTTGGAAGAGCCAATATTACTTCTTGGTTGCAAAACAAAAGGACAGCTATCCCAATCGATTTAATGATGCTGCTTCAAGGGAAATATTAGAACCCAGTACTTCCTGTCCTTTCTATAAACTCCGTGAATTGTTTACAAACACAAATAAACAAGAGTACACCTGTCCTGTTGATACAATGCCACTCTGTATACCTTCAATCCCCCTGCCATAGCAGATCAAATCCCTCAGAGCACTAAAACCGCTCAAATAGTGGGATCCTAAGTCCTTTTCACTGTCCCAACTTAAAATTCTTACTTTGGGACTATTATTAGAAAAACACTCCTTGCTCTTCTGTGACACAGCTTCTGCAAATTTAATAGGTATTAATCTACTTAGGAAATGGAACTGCTAGATAAAGCAGAACAATTATGTTTAGAAGTTGCATAAAATTCTCCTACACACGATGAAACGACTGCTATTGCAGGTAGTAATATGCCTTCATTGTATATGATTCAAAAAACACCTGTAGTATTAGCTATGTTTCCAGAAACCCCATATGCAAAAGACTCTTCACACTTTGGCAAAAATAACTACAGCAGAACCTGTAAGATTCTAGATTGATTTTTCTAAACTTCGCCTAAATTTCCTCAATGGCCTCTTAGATCTGAGGTCAATGAAGTTCTCACACCAATTGCGTTCCCATCTGGGACCTTCCACCTTACCTATCAAGTGATAGGAAAACACATTTATTGCTACAGTTGTTTTTTAATTATGCAAAGCCCTACCACAAATTCTAAAACTTTACCTTCTTTACCGTTCTCAATACCCTGGAAGAGTAGTAAAAACAAGTGAGCTGTTAAAATTGAAATTACCTAAAAAATCAAATACCTTTGGGTGCCCATGGTCTCAGGTCCTACCCTCAGCCCTTATAGTCCTGTGCTTTTCCCCCTTCAGGATCTCATAGATTCTCTCCTCATGAAATAGTCACTACCAGACATATGTGATAAGGGATAACTCCACCCACACCTGACTCTAATCTTATACAAGTCCATGCAGCTAAATATTATAAAGAAAAAACAACCCAATAAACTCTGTCCCATCATTTACAGGTATAGTCTATATCTGTCATCACCAGTCACTCATTTGTATTTCATGACCTAAAAGCAAATAATTTGGTATACGGGAAAACATCAGAGTGTAACGCTATATATACGCATTGTCTCATTTAAATCTTGTAGCAACTCTAGGTATTATTATTACCTTCATTTTGCAGAAGAGAAAACTCTACATTAATTCCTTTGCCCAAGGTCAGATGTCTAGTACGTGGAAAACCTGGGATTTGAACCCAGGGTGTCCAAGAAATGTAACTACTTGGAAAAATGACACATGGGGGGGGGTTTAAGAAATTAGTTGATATTGAATTTTATCAATACTGGGTAGCTTTTCAAAAATGAAATTCAATTACATTTGGTGTTATATGCCATAGAACGATGGCCAAATTTGTTCACCAAAACTCTTGTTCAGAGGAATCTCAGGTACTACTTTCTTCTTTCTGGCATGGATTTTGTCACATCGATACATTGGAAATTGTTACTCAGAATGTTTATTTCTGTGCAATGAACAGGCAAAATTCTTAGAGATAATGATAGGAGAACATGCAATCCAGCTGTCATACAAAGACCCGACCAAAAACATTGGTGGTCCTTGAGAGGGCCATGATTAGTAAGAGAAGAACGAGCAGGTTTTCAGAGTTCTGGCCAGTTCCATCATTTTGTGGTAGTAATTATCCTGAAAAATGACCCGACTTCTTGAGTTCTCACGGTGATTGGATAAAACCTCCTCCTCCAGAACTTTCTTCCTGCTCTTCAGATATGTGAGGCTGACAGAAACGAAGCTGGCAAATTAATGCATAGAACATTATCTCGCATATGTAGCTCTGCCCAGATTATGCATATGCATATCGTTTTCTCATTAGCATTTACTGAAAGGAAAAGAGCATACAATAATAGAGGCACATTGGCAATCTGTAGAGAAATGGAAATAATGAGGGCCTCGTCACTTTTAAATTCCTCTAAAAATATTTTTAGAAGGCAATTTCTGTTGATCTTTATTTTCACTGGTGTATGTTAAATAGCTCTCCTGGATTTGTTTTTGTTTTGCAATAGACATGACATGCATTTTTCCGAAGACTAGGAAATTAGATGCAGGCCCCACGTGCTTTTCTCATCCTGAAACTTACATTACAAGCACTTGATTTATTGGTCTTTTAAAAGTCCAGAACACCCACGGATCTGCCAGCTGACTTTTATTTATTATCAATTTCCTCTAGTGTAGACTGAAGTAACTCCATCAGTTATTCTTCACCATTACCATATTCACTATGATCTACCTATATTCTTTTTCATTATGCGAAGTATTAATGTTCCTTTCAAATCCCTTTCTGCCCACTGCTCCTCTTCATTTTATTTCCCCATCTTTGCCTTTCATTTCCCACGCTAAATTTCTACTTACCTGGTGATTGCTTTCAAACCCTTTTGTATTAACCTTAGATTTTGAACTTTGTCATAAATGCTTTATAGACCCATTTTCATTACTTAAAAAAAAAAAAAGCATACTTGGGCTCCCAAATCCACAAGATTTTAGAATCTAGCCATTTGATTTTAAAGTGGATATGCATAATAAAGATAACTTTTAAATATACATTATTCCACACCAAATATCTAAATTTTCTGGGATCAATTTTCTCATTACTCATTAAGCCCTGGAAACTGAGTAAATTTTAACTGAATTCATCAAAAGAATATTCCTGAATGACAAATACAGTGTATCCTTCTCAAGAAAGACCTTGTACCCATTTATGAATTTATGTAACCCATGAATAACCAAAACCATGTTCATTTAAAAGGTTTATTAATCCTGAATTAATAATTTAGATACCACCACCAGGCATTTTATAGAGCTGAGGTACTACATTGATCCCATAAATGAATGAACAAGTAAAAAGGTTGAGAAAGAGCTGTGGCAAAAATGTAAAAAACACAGACACTAAAGAAAAAAGCATGTTTCTAAAGATATTTTTAAAAACAAAATAAACAACATTTTTCTGGACATCCCCAAATTGTGATCTCAGTGCTCCTCCTACCCAGTCGATAAGTAGAATTTCTGTTCATTATAAGATAATCATTGTGTGTAGTGCATTGTTTTTCTTCAATTCTAACACCAGAATTGCCTTGGATAGCCCCTATTTAAAAGTGATTGGGTTTATTTTCAATGTCACAAATCAAGGAGTTCAAAATATAATCATAGTAATTTTATTTAGGAATACATTTTCCTGCAAATCACAGAAAAACCTACTGTAATGGCTTAAAAATACATTTTAGTATGATTGTGGGTCTGTGGTTCAGAAATGACATAGCAGTTCAGTGATATCAACCGGTACACAGGCTCTTCTGTCTTTCCCACTTTACCTGCAGGCTTTCATCTTCACGTTGTTTATCTCATGACCACAAAATGGCTGCCATATTAGTAGCTTTCACGTTTGTATTCCAAGCATGGAAGACATGTTATTCGTACATCTCAGAGAGATTTTGCCTTTATTCCTAGATGGAAATCGTCCCAGGAAGATTGACTCATTAACAAAAATGATATAACATGGCCCACTCAAAACCCCATCAGAGTCAGGAAATTGAATAATTTGGTGTGCTGGTCTGTATACTAACAGCAAACAAAGATGAATAGGACTGCGGGTGACTTGATAGTAATTGATCTGCATATTTCAGTTTGTTCCTACTTCAGGATTGAAAGGGAAACCTGAGGGCTTACTCAAGATACTGTTATGACAAAGAAAGTTTTAAAAGATAATAATTGAGCATAAGATATACAGGATAAGTGTGGTGGGTTCTGAAGTTTGATGAATTTGAACCTATTTTGAAAACCAAGGAATACCATGCTAAGGGGATTAAACTTGATCCTATGGACCACTACTTAATACTGGGCTATACACTAAAATCACTTAGAGGGCCTTTCAAAAATATTAATAGCCAGTTAAATCAGAACTTCTAGGGGTAAGGCTTAAACATCTATATTTAAAATTTTCTCTGAGCGATTTTAAAGTGCAGCCAGGGTTCAGAGAAGTGCCTCTGAACATTATTGAGAGGATTCAAGATTTTAGAGGAAACCACAAGTGGAACTAACCATTTATAGATTCATTCATAACATAAATAGAGAATAAAATTTCGTGGTCAATGTAAATGTCCTTTATGGGAGACTCATGTAAATAGGTCCTTAATGAATGGAACTTGACCATGAATAAAAATTTGGAACTTCAACATCTCTTTAGAAATTATTTGCAAAAGTGTAAAAGTACATCATTACTCATAGTTTTAATATCATTAATCATGAAGACCCTAAAAGCCCAAAATACATCACTGTCACTTTTGAATTACATGTTTTAAAGAATTTCTATTTAAAGCCTGATATGTTTCAAAATACTTGAGGTGTTTTGATTTTTGCAGTATTCAACCTTGGTTGCATATTTTGGTATCTGTGTCATACAATTAATTCGTATGACACTTGTACTGCTGCTATATCCCTAGTCTTCTCATACAAGCCGTAGATAACACCTGAGCTTTGTCTATGCCATTTTTTATTATTTAAAATATATATACATATAATATTAAAAAGCCTTATACTTACCCCTATTAAATCTCTGCTTCTTTGTTCAAGTCTGTCACCTTCCGCCCCATTTTAATCCCTTTGAATCTTATCATTTTGATCCAAGTTTATTTCCTATCTTTCCTAATTTTCAGTTATCTGTCAATATGATTACCAAACATTTTTAAAGATGTTTCAGCTGCAAGAAACACAAGTCAAGTCAAACTTGTTTAAACAACAACGTTGTTTGTTATTATGTTGGCTCATAACAAGTGCAGAGTACAGCTTGCTGGGGAGTTGAATGTTCCATCGTGTTATGTCATTAAAGACTCAAGGGCTCTCCACTCTTCCTCGGCAATAGCGTCAGCTTTATCCAAAGACCATTCCTCCTTACAGTGATAAGATGCTTGCCAGAGCAATTGAGGCTGCATGCTCTCAGAGTCACATATAAGACAGGATATATCTTCTGTTCCCATGACAATTTCCCAGAAGTCTCCAGAAAATGTTCCATTTTACCCCACTGGCCCGTATCCACTCAAATCTTCAATTAGAGATGTGTCATGAACTGAATGACGTAAACCTAGACACCAAACCAATCATTGGCAAATAATATGGGATGACTAGGATTGATTTAACTAATCAAATCCAACGCCTAGAAATGTGGTCATTGTACGTACCCCTCAGTCTTCTGTAGTGGAGTTGGTTCACAAAGGATATTAGGAAGACAATACCAGCTTCCTCTGGCCTCTTCAATTTTTATCCAAGTCAATGATGAGACTCAAGATTTTTGCATATGCTTTTCCTTCTCCCTGGAACATCTTTCTCTGAGTATGATCTTCCACACTCACCCTTGCATTTTATCTGGTTCAGTTTTAGTTATCTTTTAGCTCTCATTCAAGATGTCATTTTTCTCCATAATATCTTCCCTAACCTTCTATTGCATACACAATCTGTCTCTCTTAGGTGCCCTTATAGTACCATATAGAACCTTAATCCTGTCATATAGTATGTTCCTATAGCAGAGCAGGGCCACTAACTCCCTGTGGTTAGTGCTTTCTTTTTCCTTGTATTTCCCTAATAAATTGTCTTGATACCTATGACATCACCAATCTCCAGCCCAAGTACCTGCCACATAGTAGGCTGTCAATAAATACTTATTGAATTAAAATGTTGAATTAAAAAACAACCACTTTCAGATTCTGTGATTGCAACACTAAAATTCTTACAAACTGACATTAATTAATGAATCAACTTTATTTTTTATTTAAATTAAATTAATTGACATATAGTATATTATTAGTTTCAGAGGTAGAGCTTAGTGATTCATCAGTTGCATACAACACCGAGTACTCATTACACCACCCAGTTACCCCACCCCCCACCCATTTCCCCTCAAGCAACCCTCAGTTTGTTTTCTATAGTTGAGAGTCTCTTATAGTTTGTCACCCTCTCTGATTTTGTCTTATTTTATTTTTCCCTCCCTTCCCCTATGTTCACCTGTTTTGTTTCTTAAATTCCACATGAGTGAAATCATATGATAATTGTCTTTCTCTGATTGACTTATTTTGCTTAGCATAATACCCTCTGTGTGATTGCAAAAGGTAGGATTTCATTTTTTGATGGCCGTGTAATATTCCCTTGTATATATATACCACATCTTCATTATCCATTCATCTGTCAATGGACATCTGGGCTCTTTCCATAGTTTGGCTATTGTGGACATTGCTGCTATAAACATTGGGCTGCAGGTGCCCCTTCAGATCACTACATCTGTATCTTTGGGGTAAATAACTAGTACTATAATTGCTGGGTTGTAAGGTAGCTGTACTTTCAACTTTTTGAGGAACCTCCATACTGTTTTCCAGAGTGGCTGCCCAGCTTACATTCCCATCAGCAGTGTGAGAGGGTTCCCCTTTTTCCACATCCTTACCAACATGTCATCTCCTGACTTGTTAATTTTAGTCATTCTGACTGCTGTGAGGTGGTATCTCCTTGTGGCATCAGGAAAATGAATCAACTTTAAATATAATTTTCCAAAGTAGTGACAACCCACCTAACCGGACTATCACCCAATCCAAATGTCTTCAAAAGGACATCTGGAAGCCTAAGACTGGTCTTTCACTGAAACAGGCAATCATTTGCCCACATCACAAACTTATCAAATATCAGAAAATGAAATTCATTTCTGGGACTGGTTTTTAATAAATGCAAATCGGTTTTCCAAGATTACTAATGCTTTTCTTTCATTTTATACCTAAACGTCTACAACATATCTGCTCATGAATAAAATCAATAGAGGAATCAAATGTGGAATAATGAATCTAAGTTGAACACTTGTACCCTTGATGGAATGGAAGGCCAGACTTTAGTACAGACAATTGGTAGATGGAGCAGGTTGTCCTGTTGCTAACTGGTTGGATCATGGTTCTTCCCTTTCATTAGAGTTACTCTCCAAGTATTATTATTGCCCCTCCTTCTCCTCAGATTGTCATCATTTCCAGCCTGTTGTTACATGGGGGAAATCCAAAAGCATATTAGTAATGTGTGTTTCTCTTTTGTTATAAAAGTCTTCCTGGATTTTTCACAGAGAGGCTAATTTCTTATGGTATCAATTGAAGTTACATATTTCTACAAGACAATGAAGAGTGAAAGAAAAGAAACCAAGAAAAGCAATGTTTTACACGGAGCCAATAAAAAGCAGACAGATTAGCTCTAAATCAACTTGCAGTGTGTCAGAGAACTGAATTTAACTGCTCAGATTCAGAGGGAGAATTCATCTTCGTCTCTGTGGTTTAAGGAAGATTTTGACAAGAAATTTAATAACATGAAAGAATAAGTGTGATACTATACACAGTGGTTTATTTCATGAAAGGAAAGGATGAAAAAGTCACTAGATATAAGTCATTGTTCTCAAGTCATTGTTTCTAATTCATTGCATCTATTCATAAAAACAATCCTCACTCAGCCTCCATGGCTTTGGCAGTTGGAAATAAAAATGGAAGGAGACAAAGAGTTCCCCAGAGCTTTTGACTGAGTGTTTGAGGCCATAAACACTAAAGCAATATATTAAAAAATACTACACCATAAACACAAAACATTTCTATCTACTGAAATTAAAAATAGATTAATTCTAGATTTTCTTATCATAAAATTTTGGATAAGCTCATCAACCTACATGTTTATCTTTGCCCTGGCATTTCCATTTTAGAGGTTCCGTAAACATGTGCCTATCATTTTTGCCAATTGTGTATGGAATGTGTATGTGTTCCAGAGGGGTTCTACTCTTTTTAACTACTTCTTGGCAATGGAAAAGATATGACAAACATCAAACATCTTGGCCCACCAAAAATGCCCTATGTTCATTACACGCATGCTTTACAATTACATACTTTATGGAAGAACTGGATTAGTCCTTGGGCCTTCATGGAATAAAATGTTTCCTACTGTGAATATGTGGTTTTCAAAGGTAGGAGGGATTTTCATGATCTCTGAATTTCTTGGTGCCTATTGTAGCATCTGACATTCAGTGGTGCTCATTGAACACTGCCTGAACAATATCATTGAGTGGAAAGGCTAGGGTGTTAGAATCATTAAGACTTGGTTTCAAGTTCTTCCCCCCTCACTTATTAGCTTGGGCACTTGGAGGAATTTCCCTTTTTTTCTCCGAGCCTTCAATGAAGACAAAATGAAGTGATATCAGCTTTGCAGAATTGTTCTGAGGACTTAAGATTATGTAGGAGAGGAAAAACTCCAAACAACTAGATATGTATATAATAAGTTTATGGGTTGAATTGCATCCCCTCAAAATTCATATGTGGAAGTCCCAACCCCAGCACCTCAAACAGTGAGCTTACATGGAGGTAGAATTTTTATAGAGGTAATCAATTTAACATAGGGTCAATGGGGGAGGGAGTGCTAATCTAACATGACTGATACTCTCATAAAAACAGGACATTTGGACACAGAGATTCACATAAGGGGAAAAGATGTTAAGATGAAGGGAGAATACAGCCATCTACAAACCAGGAGAGAGACCTGGAACAGATCTTCCCTCAGGGACCTTAGAAGGATAAAATCCTGACAGCACCTTGACCTTGGACTTCTAGACTCCAGAACCGTGAGAAAATAAATTTCTGTTGTTTAAGCCACCCTATCGATGGTACTTGGTCACAAAAGCCCTAGCACACTAATACAAGTCAATAAAATGGGTTTGTTTCTCACGTATTCACCTATAGGAATAATTCCAGTGTTCTGGTAAGAAGAAATTATAAATGGTGTCCAGGCAAATGAATTTCATTCTTTTAACAAGACACTTGCCTTCCTTGCGCTCCCCACACTTTCTCTTTGTCACATCCATGGGCGTCCTCTAGGAAATGAGCCCGAGTAACCAAAACCTTGCTCTAGCACACCCAGAAGTGTTGACCAGTAGAATTCACCATGATCATTACAGTTTGTGTCAGGCTCTCCCTATCTCTAGCCAGTGAAGTGGCTCCAGTTTGAGCAAGGGGCACAAAAAAGGGAATGCAACTTGTTGGTCCCTGTGACTAGAAATAAGCAAAATTTTACCATAATTTTATCATGATACACTTAATAACTTACAGTGATATAGTACCTCTTTCTTTTAAAGAAAGCTTCATGTATAAGAACTAAAGTTAAAAATTGAAGGATAAAATTTGATAGGATAGAGCTTGGGTGACTCAATCAGTTAAGCAGCTGACTCTAGGTTTCAGCCCAGGTCATGATCTCAGGATCCTGGGATGGAGCCCCAAGTCAGGCTCCCCACTGAGCAGGGAGTCTGCTTAAGGATTCTCTTTCTCCCTCTCTCTCTCTCTTCCCCTCTCCCTGCTTGCTCTCTCTCTCTCTCTCAAACAAATAAATAAACATTTAAAATATTGAAGGATAGTTTGCATTCTCCTGGATTTGGCTGGCTTGATTGTAAGAATCAGGTAGTAAACCGTTCTCTCATCCATTTTCTTGAGGTCTAAATGTCTTTCCTGTGTACTTCTTGGTATAAGGATAAAAATCGCAACCATCTCCAGTGCATTCCTTGAGTGGAAGTAAGAAGGGCACCATCGCTTAAAGATTCTGACCCCACACTAAAATTACATTTTGTCCACACCAAAAACACTGAGGATTTAGTAGCCCTGAATTCAGACTCTTTAAGTTGTTCAGACTTGACATAAATGTGCACGTACCTAGCACCCTGGCAAAGAAACAATTCCCTACTAGAAATTAACTAAAAGATGTCTGTTTCCATTATTATTTGTATTTGCTTCCTTTGGCTGAATGCATTTCCATTCCCCCTCTGGTTTTACTTCTTTCAATATCTCTTGGCTGTGATCAGTTTGATTTCTGACACATTGGCAGCCTCAGTTCAAGAGATGAATGCAACTAATTTCCTAGATAAAATTCTAATCTTCCCTGTCTTGATTGTCAATTTTTGAAAGGTAATCTAGGATGATGTCTTTATCCCATAATTTATGTTGTCTAGATTTGACTAAAGCCACGTTTGAGGAGTTGATTACATTCTCTCATCTGATCAGCTGAAAGCTAAGACCAATGACACCAGCTCTAATTGTGGGGAAAAAAACACATTTCCAAAATCTTTTGTGACAAAACGTCGGCTATAAATTTGCCATTTAAAGTGTTTATGAAGTTGGTAATGAATGAACTTGGCTTTCTTCCTTGAGGTCTGACTCACTCTGATTTCCTTGGTCCTGCAGAAAACTCCCTTGGCATCTTTATGAAGAACTGGGAAAGATTTTCTTGCAAAGAGAATTCCCTCAGCTCCAAAGAAAACTCCATTCTGCAAAGTAAACTTGCTATCAGCCCGAGCAGGTGCCAGCCACTGGCATCTGGCACTGAGAAATATATTTATTAAATTATATTTTGGAGCAGAAGCCATTGAAAAATGTTTCTACAAATTTTAAATCATCTAAATCACTTGTACATATCTAACAAAAACCTTCTCTGTGAAAAATATACATATATATAAAAATAAATTTAAGCACACACACACACACACATACACACACCCTCTTGGAACTCACCCCCTTAAGTCCTGTAATCTCTTCATCTTGAAAGGCTCCATTCACACAAATGAGTTTAAATGTTTTCATTTGAATTCTAGGTTTTTTCATTTAGACCAATAACAAGCCTACTCATCTTTGTGCATTGCTACATAGAAAAGCACCCCCCATGTCTTTGGACACAGCCTCCCCACACGAGGCCAGGGCAGTGTCAGTGTCTGCCTGACTCTCTCAGCTTTAACCTTTAATGTGGCGTGGGCATCCCAAGCCCTATGTGTATGATAAATGGAATCTCCGGCCCATCTGAAAACGAGTTTATGTGGGCAGGAAGATTTAGTATCCCCCGTGCAGCCTCAAGATAAAAAATTGTCTGGACTTGTGGGAACAATTTGTCTAAGAAGAGTAATTTTAGAAATTTTGCAATGTCTTCAGAGGGGCTGAATTCATAGTGGTTTTCCCCGTGATTTTATTTCAAACACCTGTTCTTCATGAACAGGCATAATTCGAAGCCCAAGTAATGGGGGCCCACGGATGCACAGAACACACAGAGCTGACTTTTGTCCTTTGTATGGTTTCTCTTCACAGACCGAGCGTGAGCCTGTGTGTGTATTAAGAACATTTGCTAAAACAGGCTCTTGCATCTTCAAAACTGCAGTCTCTATTATGAGGCTCTCTCAGTGTGATAATTCTAACTGATAAATTACTAAAACAAAAATAGAAAATTGATAGTTGCGATAACTTTCTTTAGTGCACAGCTGGTGCGGGCATCTTGTTCTCACATCTGTGTGTCAGCAGTCTGCCCCCTGTCCCACCACTGCAGGCACTTCCTTTCTTCTCTGAAGTAAATCTCTTTGCCAAAAATCTGTTTGTTTGTTCTGCTCAACAAATGGCGCGTGTCCTTATTAATGAGCCCTCTTCCATCTCTCCCAGGAACACTTGCCAGCATCTTTTCCTTTCACTCAGCCTGCTGGCTAGAGCCTCACTTCGTACTCTATGTCGTCTCCAGGTGGGCGATATTGTAGAGAACGTTGGTCTCTGGCCTCCTTGGGATTTCACACAATAGGAAACGCTGTGAGACGGGGTCTGGGTGAGCCGGCCCGTCCTAAGGCAAGGAGGGCTGAGTGCTGGAGAGCAGGAAACCTGCCATGGAGCAGATGGGACGCGTGTGTTTGTTGTGTGTGGGAACTGAGGAGGGTGAGCCCGTCTCTCTGCGAGCCCCGTGTGCTCATTCCCAGCAGGGCGGTGCGGACACCTGTCGGAACCAGAATGCGGGCAGGAGATGAACACAGCCTGGGTTGAGGCTACCCTCACAAAGGCCTGGCATTAACCCAGTGGCTTACTTAACTGCTGTAGAAGCTTCTATCATCTATATATCAGAGTCTGAAGGACACATTCCGGATGGGCGGGTGGCCCTATTCAATACAATCACTCCGACGACTTCATTCATGTTGCTCTGCTATTCCCTTGAACTTTGTTTTTACCTGGAGGGCACAGGCTGGGTTTCCATGGGTTATGGTTTGTTGAAAGGGATACAGAACATCGAGGAAGCTTGCCCATGGTCTTACAGCTATAGGCTTGACAGCTCATCTTACTTCCTCCCACATTCCATTAGGCTGGACATAGTCACATGACCACACTTAACTGTAAGGGAGACTGGGAAATGTCATCTTGCAGAGGCCCAGGAACAGAAAAGACAGATGACGGTGGGACATTTTAGAAGTCTAGTAGAACCTATCTCAAGCTCCTCAGATGAAGGGAAATCACACATATTTCTGCCTGGCACGTGGCTAATGTTCAATCCACATAAACCCATATTACTAATAGTAGTAGCCATATCTGTTAGGGTGAAAACAGACTACCAGCAGACTGAGTCTCAGCATTAATAAGACTCCCCCCACCCAGACAGGATATTAGGAGCTTCCGCCCCACCTGAAAAGATATCTAGAATTAGTCGGCATTCTGACGTCTGCTGGTCTGGACTCTGTGTGAGGTACTGTTTGCATGGGTTTCCAGGATGGCTCATAGTCCACTTCATTTCTTTGCTAGGTTAAGACACTCCCCCCACCACCTAGTTCATAAAATTTCTTTTCTTCAGGATATGGACCCTGCTTTCTCTAACCCCAAGCTCCCCTTTCTCTTGACCACCAAGTACGGATTAGGATGAAAACCAGCAGACTATCTTTTGTGTTCTTTCACCCTATTACGTCATGTAGTTCATCTTATTGAAGTTACCCCCTTACTTATCTGCCTTCTACCCTAAACTATGAATTTTCCAAGAGCTGGGGCATGATACGCCTTATTTACCATTACATCCCAAATTTTCATCAACATACCTAGCAGATAGTAAGTGCTCAGTAAATATCTAAACAAATGCAACACTAAATACAAAATAACTGAAAAATATCCCTGGAAATTTAATATGTCAGTTACTTGTCTTAGATATAAGCAAATGAACCTGATAGTGAACAGATTAAAGCAGAAAAAAATTTATTCTAAAAGGTTAACACACAGGAAGTCAGAAAATTATTGAGAGCATGAAAGAACTAGACTTGAGATCAAGCAACCAGGGCAACACCCCGATGCACACTGGGGACAGATCAGAGGGGAGAACTGGTATAGCATCTCTGACTAGAACAGTGCATTTGTATCATTGCAACTTCTCTCAGAACTCGATCCTGAAAAAACCATCAGACCATGCCTGGTTGCCTCTATTTGAGGTTACATCACATGCCAGTGCCCTCTCTGCAAGGGGGTGCCCAGTATCTGTGGTGTGAGTAAGTAGCTGCTGTCCCCCAGTATTCACAGAAGGAAAGCTTCCCAACAAACACAGGAAGGGTCAATTGGACAATGACAATTTAATGCTCTGATTCCATGCAAAGAAAGTGGACCTAAGATGCAAAGGATGAAAGTATACCATACCATATGTTACTAAGAAAGTTACTAAGATTTTGTCCTGCTTTCTCTTACTCTCCCACCTCTCCACGTATGCATATTTCTGACGGATTTCTTGACCAGTTTATTCATTGTGGCACCAGCCATACTTTAACTTTCTCTGGACACAGAAGAGAATTGCACAAAGATTTCTCAAAATCTACTGCTTTACAAAGACAAGAACTTACTCACATACACAAGATTAAGGCAGGTGCTAAGCTTTAGGGCTGAGGCGTATTTCCTCTATGAGAGAACATGAGACATATTCTCTGTTTGTATATTTATACATTTGTTTATTGTCTTTCCCCCCACAGAATGCAATCTTTATAAGGGCAGAAACAAAGGTATTTGTTTTTAATGGTTTATTTCACTGCTGTAACCCCAAACCTAGAATAATTGATGATGAATGGTAAGCACTCCGTAAATATTTGTGAAATGAATGAATGGGTATGTGATATATTAGTGTGATGGTTAGCACAAAAGTGAACATTCAGATCTGCTTTGTTCCTTCTTTGTGAAGCTTTGGTCTTTGCATGTTATCTTTCTACTGAGTAGGATGAGGAGACTATAGGAATCCATGAAGAACTTAAGTCCTTCCACTCTCTACATTTGACTAAATACATCACCTCCAAAGCCTCCAATCCTGAAATTTCCTTCAATAGGTAAAACCCTCATCCTCCTGCTTCTCTTACTCTTAACCTCAGACTCTCGTTAGTCCTTTAACCCCATGGGTTATTATTATTTACCATTACTTTTGTAACTTCTTGACTCCTCAGTCTGTATTCTGCCATCATCATTTCAGGGATGCTCTTACTACCTGTACTGGGTTGAATCACGTTCCTCTAAAATTCATGTGCATGTGAGTCTCAGAGTGTAACCTAACAGATTATGAAATAGGGTCTTTGCAGATAATCAAGTTAAAATGAAGCCATGTTGGACAAGGGCTGAACGCGAATCCAATGGCTGAGGTCCTCATAAGAAGAGAGAAATACAGAGATACGAACAGACATACAAGGAAGAAAGCCCTGTGAACACAGAGCCAGAGATTTTAGTCTTGCTGCCAGAAAGCAGGGAATGGTAAGGATTACTGGCAACCACCAGAAGATAAAGGCAAGAAAGGATCCTCGCCTAAAGTCTTCAGAGAGAGCATGGCTCTGCTAACACCTTGATTTCATACTTCAGCCCCCAGCACTGAGAGAGAATAAATGTATGTTGTTTGACCACACCTGTTTGTGGTACTTTGTTAAGGCAGCCTTAGGAAACAAATACACTCTCTCTGGAGTCCCTCACTACCTTGTTCCCCTAATAAGTCATGATAACTCATCTCTGATTCTGAGTCCTTTCCAGTATTTGCCGCTGGTTCTCATTAGCTGAAAAGCTTGCTGGAAAAAGTCACACAAGGCACTGTCCTTGGCCTTCACCCCCATTGTTTCCCACCTAACACAATCCAGGAAAATACCCACCTCCCCCAATACCACTCCTTTCTTCTCGATTCTCTCTCTCTTCACTAGCCCCTTTTGTACACTTACTCTAAAAGTCCTCTTGTGTCTCCATGACCTCTCAAGGACCATCTTCTTGGTTTCTTCCTCCCGCCATGCTTCTCAAAAGAATATACCTATGTACTTGCTCTACATCCGCCCATCCCTCGGTCCTCCCCAACACATCTGTGAACACACTCTTGACATCTCTGTGGTATTTGGCCCTACTGAGCACTCATGAGTTTCTTCCTAAAATCTTTCTCGTACATGGAATTCTGGGACTTTGTGTCATTCTAGTTCTTTCTCTCCTTGACAGCCATTCATTTTCAAATTTCTCTTCCTCCCTTCTGTATCCCTTAATATCAGCATGCCCTCAAATCTGGTCTTTTACCTTATCTTTTACTATTCTTTTGATGATCACGTTTATTTTTCTGAATTCTTCTACCCCCTCTCCTTTACTTGTCACATACTTTGGAAGGTCCTAAATACATATTGTAATGAACAAATCAATGAAGCCCAAATCTATATCTTTTAAATCCATGCATTTCTGAACATATATGAAACTGAGTTTATTTATTATATATCTAGAATACCTACCAGAGATCTGTGTTTTTCACATGCAGAATGAATGGTTATTTTTACACAAATATCCCATTCGTGTACAAAGTTCAATAAATCCAACCCTGAATGTATTTCCCCACCTGTATACCCACAAGCCAGATCTTCCTTTCACTTTTTTTCCCAGCTGTATGTGTCACACCCATTCTCATTTCCATTTCCTCTCTTTCTCTTACACTCTATTAATTTCCTAGTGTTTCAAATTTCATGCCTATAAAACATTTTAAATCTCTTTTTTCCCATTCTCAATTCTCATATTCTAGATTGGCATTCATTTCTCTAGTGAGAAATGAATTTATTTCTCATATTTATTTCCATTCATCCTAAACCTCATGATTATTACCCAAATTCTCATCTGTTTTTCCTTCCCATCTAGCCCCCTAGTAGTATAGCATGGTTATTAAGGATACCAGTTCTGGCGTAAGCTGGACTCAGGTTGAATCCCCACCTCTGCCACTTACTAACTGTGTGATCTTGGGCCGTAATGCAATCTCCCTGAACCTCAGTTTCTCATTTGTAAAACAGGCAAAATAATAGTACCTGCCTCACAGGTGCAAAGCACCCTGTCTGGCATGTAGAAAGTGTTCAGTAAACATGAGGATTCATGAGTCTGCAGATGGTGACCATGGTGGTAGCTGCAACAGCAGCTGGAGGTCCCATGTCCATCCTCCCTGGCTCGTCCTGAAACAGCATCTAATGACCAGCCATCCAGAGGCAGCCTTATACATCCTGGGAGGAAGAACACAAATGCCAGGAATGGCACAGCCAGTAACACACTAAAACCAACATCTGAGAATTTTTGTAGGGATTCAAAGAGAAAGTTCATATACAAAAGCCAGAGCAGTACCAGGTACAGAATAAACACTCAATAAGCAAAAAAATCTTGGGGACTATGTTAGAGGGTTATGTATAGTAGTACTAAAATGGGGATGTACTCTTATGGTAACCACACAACAAGACTCTAGCAGACATTGGAGCCATTCTTCATTGTTTCAGCACAGGAAGGGATTGCATT
The DNA here is from genome assembly GCF_002007445.2 of Ailuropoda melanoleuca. NCBI lineage: Eukaryota > Metazoa > Chordata > Mammalia > Carnivora > Ursidae > Ailuropoda > Ailuropoda melanoleuca. The sequence continues at coordinate 39,631,093 of NC_048221.1, read as the reverse complement.
TTCCTGCCTTCTTCAAGTTAAACACATCCAGAAGTTTTCTTTGGCCAAGATGACCTCTTACTTCTACCAGGAAATACTTAATTGCCAATACTCACATCTCTGAAATTCTCCTGCAAAGCAGAACCTCTCTGTTCACCTTCAGTGGACATTGGGTGTGAATAAGAAGTAAACCTTTGTTTTCCTAAGTTGCTAAGATTTGGGAGTTGGTATTACTGCAGCAAAACCCACCCTATTCTGACTGTTAGGGCTTGATAACCAGGGTCAAGGGGATATTCTGTGAGCTGAGAAAATTATCTAAATTTCCTTCCCACCCTTGAGTTATTTTTTTTTTTAAAGATTTTATTCATTTATTTGACAGAGGTAGAGACAGCGAGAGAGGGAACACAAGCAGGGGGAGTGGGAGAGGAAGAAGCAGGCTCATAGCAGAGGCCTGATGTGGGGCTCGATCCCATCACGCGGGGATCACGCCCTGAGCCGAAGGCAGACGCTTAACCGCTGTGCCAACCAGGCGCCCCTTGAGTTATTTTTTTGATGAGGTGCTGCAAAATTTTTTAATGAACAAATTAGTAAAATCCTGCAAGTTTTCTCTTTAGTGAGAAATGGCACTGATACTGTAATTGGAACTTGCTAAAACCAAACACTGAAGGAATCTCATTTCCGTTCTCTAGCTTCCAGAACTATGCCACCCCCTACTCTGCATCCTGGAATAGAGATTCTTTTTTTTTTTTTTTTTTTTTAAGATTTTATTTATTTATTTAACAGAGAGAGACACAGCCAGTGAGAGGGGGAACACAAGCAGAGGGAGTGGGAGAGGAAGAAGCAGGCTTCCAACAGAGGAGCCTGATGCAGGGCTCGATCCCAGAACACCGGGATCACACCCTGAGCCGAAGGCAGACTCTTAACGACTGAGCCACCCAGGTGCCCCGGAATAGAGCTTCTTATCACCTTATGCCTCCTGTTCCACGCTTTGTTGACCTTTCCCCCATCTCCTCAAGTTATACCAGATGAATATTCCCCTAATAAGCCATGTTTTCTTCTTTCACACATGCATGCTCATTGTTTTCTCTACCCAGAAAGCCCTTTTTTTTTCCTTTTAAATCATTATTCCTTTATCTGCAGGTCTAAATTTTATCCATCTTCCAGAGCCCAACATAAATAAATCCCATCTCTCTCTAAAAGACTTCTTGCCCTCTCTCTTTCTCTCTCTCTAAAATAAATAAGGGTATTTTTTAAAAGGGGTGCCTGGCTGGCTCAGTTGGTTAAGGATCAGACTCTTGATTTTGGCTCAGGTTATGACCTTGGGTCCTAAGATCAAACCCCACATCAGGCTCCATGCTCACCAGGGAGTCTGCTTGAGACTGTCTCCCTCCCTCTGCCTCTCCTTCTGCACCCCCATGCAAGCTCTCTCTCTCTTTCTCTAATTAATTAATTAATTACTTCTTGCCCTTCCCAGATGGAAGTCAGTGTCCATTTTCTGATGTCCCCATGGCATTTTATGTACGCCTCTTTTAATTTACTCTTTTTAAAATTTTGCATTGTTTTTATCAATATATATATTTTAAATCCCTTAGGAGATTGAAGCTTTTTAATGGCTTGATCCATGACTTATATATGTTATCCTCAGTAGTTTAACATATTGCCTGGGCCTTCATAAGTCTTTATAATTATTATGAATATTATAATTATAATGAATGATGATGAATGACAAGTATTTATTTTTAACTATATGATAAGGCTTGGCCATCTTTGGCCCAAAAGATCAACTGTACTAAGATCTTTAAAAAGATATTTTGGGGGCGCCTGGGTGGCACAGAGGTTAGGCGTCTGCCTTTGGCTCAGGGCGTGATCCCGGCGTTGTGGGATCGAGCCCCACATCAGGCTCCTCTGCTATGAGGCTGCTTCTTCCTCTCCCACTCCCCCTGCTTGTGTTCCCTCTCTCACTGGCTGTCTCTATCTCTGTCAAATAAATAAATAAAATCTTTTAAAAAAAATAAATAAATAAAAAGATATTTTGATCTTAAGAACCCTAACCACTCATCACTACTCCCTTCCAAATTCTGACTCAGTTGGGAAACTCAACCAGAAATGGAGTTTATGTGATTATTTTTATGAATAATAAAACTGGACTGGAAAAAGTAATTTGGATTCAAGGCCAAAATGGGCATTCCTACAATAGGCTTCTGGAATAGACTGACCCATCCAGTCACTGACATGGCAGCTGGAGGTGGGGGTGAGCCCTTGCCTGATGAGGTTCCAACACAGTGGCCAGAGTGGAGAGGAGAGCATGCAACACTTGGGACAATCTTGAGATAGAATGAATCAAACTCCAGGTAAGACATGAGCAGTGACATTTATCCAGACTCACCCACAAAACAAGAAAGGAACAAGGAAGAGAGAGAAGTATTTCTTGTTTGAGAGGACCAGGAAGAAACATAAGAAGGAAAGGTGAAGGGTCCTCCCTACAAAAGATTCAAAAGCATAGGCCATAAAAACTAAATGAAATCACTTAACGGGAGCACATCAGAATACAGAAGGAAGAGTACCCAATTCTTCCAACTTCCTGTGGTTTTAATGTTAGATTTTTAAGAAACATATATGCTAAGAAAAATAGGCACCAGATAATGTTTGGAGAGTCTTGTATGACTGGAGTCTCCAAAGTAAATATTTTAAAATATGCCAATTTTGGACTGTTCAGTTACTCATTTACTCAAATACAATTTTTGTGCTTTAAAGCATAATATTAGGTGGGCTTTGGACATACTGTCCAAAGATCTTATGGAAAGCAGAAGGTTTGAATAGGCATCACTGTTGTTGCCGACCTCACTGCCCACCTGGTACCAGCAGACCATGGTGGCATATGTACATAAGTGAAATCACATACTCGCACTTGAAATTTGTACTATTTTCACTCCTGACACTGCAGTCTTTCTGCCTGACCCAGAAATCCAAATATCCAGTTGTTTAAAAGAAGAATGTCAACTCGGTAGAGATTTAGCAATCCAGCAAGCAAATGGCTTCTCTGGTGAGGAAAAAAATTTACTGGCTCTCGGTAAAGTACATTTCATTAAAACTCAGAAGCAGGATGAAAGTGTGTTCTTGCTTCTATTATTTGAATTATGTCTCCGACATGGCTTTGTAATGCAATATCTCATATTAGGTCCCTTACAAAGAGTGTTCAAATCATTAAAAGGCCATTTTTAGTGGGGTAATGGGAAAAGAATAAGAAAGTGTCCCCTCCCCCTCCATAATTCTGCCCCCTCCCCACATACCAGCACCTGGAATAAGCCATGCTGTGCTTTCATAAAAAGCTGTTGGAAGCCAGAGAAAAACAGGCCAGATAGAATTAAGAAAAATGGATGTATCCCACTGACCCTGAGTATAGAAGAGAAATGTGGAGAATGTGTGAATTATTAGCACAGTAGAAAAATATTTTATTTAAGAACCACATCTTCACAGCTCTGCCTGAAGGGTTTCATTCAAGCGGGAAAAGAAAAAAAAAAAAGTACAGATTCAAAGCTCTGGATACTCAAGAATCCATCATGTTGTGTGTTGGAGAATCATAAAATCACCAGCAAAAAAAGACACAGTGGGAGTCCCAACTTGTAAACCATTAAGCTCCGGGGCATGCATCATACTTCATCCTAAAGGACAAAAGAGGAATTTCAAACGAATTTCCCAGCTCTGTCTATGGAGTGGCTCTTTCTGATAATAAAGTCTATCTTTTAAGGAATCAAACGCAGGCTGTTGTTTCATTTTGTTGTGCCTTCAGCTTCAACCAGAAATGAAATGCATTTACAGTATATAGGTCCTCAAACCTAACAAATGGCAAAGAACTTACTGCAATTTGTTATCCAAAAAAGAAAGGAGAGAAAGAAGGGGGGGAAGGAAGAGAGGGAAAAAGAAAAACAAAACAAAAATGGTATCTCGGCTCTTAATTTAGTGAGTCCTTGGATAATAGCTGTATCTAAAAATCTAATAATAACATCCGCTCTAAGGAAGCATTTGCTTTCCTCTGGGTCTGTGGTGAACAGTCTATCTGCATTTGCTCACTCATTTGCACGACAGCACTGCCAATCCATTGCTTGTCGAAGAAACAAGTGCTTACAGGGACAAAATCCTGTGCTCACTGTCACACTTAGAGTAAGTGGCAAAGCAGGACTTTGATTCCCACCTCTGCCTGATTCTGAAGTCACGCTCTTAAAAGAGTTTCTCAGCCGCGGCACTCCTGTCACTTTGGTCCAGATAACGCTTTGCTGTGGGGGCTGTTCCGTACTCTGTAGGGTGTTTCGTAGAATCCCTGGTTTCTACCCACGAAATGCCAGGAGCACCCTTCCCATTCAGATATGACAACCAAAAATGTCTCCAGACATTGCCCAGTGACCCGTGGAGGCAAAACTCCCCACCCCCGCTAAGTACCGCTACCCTAAAGGAGTGTGGCTCTGAGACGTGAAGCGTGCACTAGTTACCAGATGCAAACCTATGAGACTTGTGCAAAATGCAAATTAATTCTGTCACTAAGCATACTGTTTACTTTGAATGCTTTTTTTTTTTTTTTCAATAGCAAGGCTTTTTCAATGAAAGCAACAATGTGTGGATTTTCATTCCCGGGCAAGCTCTTTATCTCTTCAAAGATCAGCATACGGATCGGGTTGCCATAAATCACTGTGGTATATTGCCTCCATGACATGGTGATATTCAATGAGGATTTAATAAATCAATGCTTTTAAAGTTGTTTTTCCTCTTAAGCCTGTATTAGGCAGTGTTTATTCTGGCAAAACACCTCTCATCAGTGACAGAAAATTACTGTAAAGCAGAGCTTCAGAAATGGCTTGAAGTATTGGATTGTACTGCTCACTCCCTGACCTTCAAGCTCTAAGGTAACATTCCCACGTGAAAAGCTCGGGGCCCAGCCAGAGAGCCTGTCCCACATCGCACCAATTCCAAGGTCTAACACAAATCGGTCCAGAGTATCCATTGCAACATACGGGTTACTGGGGACTCTGCGGTCCCCGCCAACCCCCCCT
>NC_048221.1:39511802-39623328 GCF_002007445.2 Ailuropoda melanoleuca | reverse complement strand
GCTGCTGCTCTTCTCCGTGCCCATCGTTCCCTATATACCAATACAGTCGTCCATTGTCATGCTGTCCTCTGCCATCTCATCAACAAATGCCCACCAATATCGGCTCATAATGAGAAAATAACAAAAGCGGTAACAGCAACACTCTCCAGCAATGATTGAACGCTTCGTTATGTGTAAGGCATTAATTAAGCTCTGTGTATGTAGTGGCCCATATACTGGTCACCAAAACCCTGTGGAGCCGGCATCATTTTAATTTCCATTTTATGGATAAGGAAACTGCAATCAGAAAGGTAAAAAAATCTAAGCACTTTGAGAGAGGTCTTTGGAATCAGCCTCAGATAGAACTCCAAAGTTTGTTGGAGACTTTTTTTTAACTTTTTACTATAAAAAATTTCAAATATATTCAACAGTAGAAGAGTATAATAACCCTTATGAATCAGTCATCCAATTACAACAATTACCAGCTCGTGGACAATCTCACTATATCCACAACCCCACTCACCTCCTCCTCCACTTATTACTATATGGCAAGTCCCCACACAGCATCATCCATAAATATTTCAGGATGTATATCAAAAAGATAAGAATGGGATTTTTTTTTAAAAAACCATTATCACACCTTAAAATATTGTCAATAAAATGTCATTAAATCATTAACCATCATTAAATCATTAAATATCAATTGTATCATAATTACTATGAATGTTTCTTTTGCTGTTTTGTAGTTTGTTTAAATCAGAAATCAATTCATTGTGAGTTCATCTATGACTTCAGTCTCTGTTAATCTCTCTTGGTTTTCTTTTTGCGATTTATTTTTGGAAAAAAACTGGGTCAACAGTCTTCTAGAGGAAGATCTGTGTCAAATGTTCTTGTTTAATTTGTTTTTTAGGCTTTAAAAATGTAAAGCCATCCTAAGCTTGAGGATGCAAAACAGGCAAGGCACAGGCTGTAGTTTGTGGATTACCACGGCAGAACACCTCACGACCTGGATTTGGCTGAATGCAACCTCGTGGTGTCATTAACATGTTCCACTATTCTTTGCATTTTCTATAAATTGTGGTTGGAGCTAAAGGTTTGATCAGATTCAGGATCAATCCTTTTAACAAGTCGACTTCAGAGGTAGTGGGGTACTCATCCACATGCAAGCATGTCATGTCTGCTTTCTTTCTCTTCTCCAGATTTGTTTTTTAAGAGCAATGTTCCATAAAGGTTCTTGACTTCAAAGAACTTTTAAGTCCTTATCGGGACATACAATATACAAAAATATAGTACCAATACCAAATAAGTGGTTTCCTAACTCATTTGGGCGGTATTTATTGAGTGGCTACTCTGTGCTAAGCATTGAGTTGGACTTTTGATACACAGAGACCCTACCTACCTTTAAGGAGGTCAGTCTTGTGACAAGTGCTTCACTGGAGTCCTGTGCAACAGTTGGTAAAATTACCAAGCTGGCTTCTAGGGAACCAGGGAAGCTGTCCCAGGGAGAAGGAAATAGTTAAGAACGATAAGTATTTGGAGGACGGAGAGATCAGGTCTGTTGCTCTGTTCCAAGGATACTTCAGAGAAACATGATATGGGTTGGACGAAGGATAGGTAAGAGGTGGGTGAATGGTGGAGTAGATTCCAATGCATGGGAATGGTGTGAATTAAGTACTAGTGTAAGAGAGTATAGAGTGTGTAGATGGCCAGGGAGATGAGTGCTAGGGAGAAGCAGAGGAACTGTGTTAAGTTATCACAGGCAGAAGCCTATGAGCTCATGCAATCGAAGTTATAAAACCTTCAGAATCAGAAGGGTCCTTAGGAAACCATCTAGTTGAGTAACAATAGCAACAAATATAATGATATTGAACACATTTACTGTCATTATCTTATTTAATTGTTATACCAATACCTGGTTTAGAATTATTAATCCCCATTTTATAGCTGAGAGAAAATTCTTAATTCTCTCCTACCCAAGTTTACCTAACTTGGAAATGCCAGAACAAGGACTTGAACTCAGGTCTGTGCTACTATGAACTTCTATATTTTCAAGCACAAATGGTGCCTCTGCCCTAACTTAAAAACATAGATCCCCCTAAAAGAATATTAATCAGGGGTAAGCCAGCCTCTGATTAAAGATCTCTAATGTTGGGGGTTATCCAGGAATATAACTTCCCAGGAGGGACTACCTCTACTCCTTCAGATACTCATTTGTGTCCCAAATCATTTAGATGATTTTGTTTTTATTTAGGCTCATGTCTTTTTTTTTTTTTTTAATGCATTGAGAAAGAAATATATAGTAAAATAGCAAGCTTGAGGAAAGCAAGTAAGTTACCAAACTGGTCAACGCAGTTGCTCTGATTGATAAAAATTTGGCTCTAGGCTCCAAGAGAAAAAGGAAACAGAAGTAGGAAGGGAGAGAAGATACTCGTATTGATCGAGCATCTCTGTGCCTGGCACTATGCTGGCATTGATTATTTAACGTAACTCATTTAATGTCAGAACATCCCTGTGAGGTATTTGAGAGATGATAGAATGCTTTTTCCTTTGAAGACAAAGTTCTTGAGTGTAGAACCAGAGAAATTTCTCACATAGGAGGAAATTGAGTTATAAAAGAGCCAATGTTATCAACAGAAGCTTTGCAAACAGCCTCTGACAATACTACCCAAATCCCTGTCTTCAGCCACCTTTGTCACGTAACACCCAAATGTTGGCAAACTCATAAGAATAAAATGAGCCCAGCGTGCAATTTTAGTCTGTCCAAGTTTTCTACGAATTTAGAGGGGGGTGAGTAGTGAAAACTAGCAATAGCTAAGAAGACTTGTAGACAAAAATAATAGACCAAAGAGGAAGGTGTCTGAGAAAATGGGGTGGGGTGCAAAATAAAATAAGGAAAAAACCCAAATCTTTACAACTTGCCTTCAAAAGTTGGCTGTTCAGCCTACCTTCTCTTCAGCAGACCGTCGCAAGAGAACAGTTTCTTCTGGTTCAAAGTAGGATTCTGAAAGACAGCTTTCCCCACAGAAGTCTTTTTTTCCCTTGGTTCAGACCCCTTAGCCTCAGTAGCATCCGGTGTAAGAAAGAACCGTGGGATCTGCTGTAGAGACGAGTATTGATTGTTGATCACTTCTGTAAGACTGTTACTGCACATGAATGATACAACCGTGGTGATAATATTGGGGGGGGGGGAGATGTCTATTCAAATATCAGGCTCAAGATCTCTCAAAGTATTTCTGAAACAAATTGAAAATAACACTTTTCAAGTGAACTTAAATATTTATATTGGATTTGGTCTCTCTTTAAATGTTAATAATCTGAACACTTTCAGTGGTTAGATCATGCAGATCTAGTCCTAGGAAAAACAGTAATTGCTGACTGATTATAAGTAAATATTTCCCTGTCATTTCTTCTGAAAGCGACCTTCCTAGGTTAATGTGAACTGGGCTAAAAATATTGATTCCAGAAATGAGTATGAAATGTCGTGATTTCCAATTATTCTAAGAAATTGCTCTTTGAAATTCTGAATTATGGAAGGATAAAGCAGCTCCAATTTAATCTGTGAAACAGGACTTTATTTAGAGTTCTTGCTCAAGTTAGGGAGGAAAAAATAAGACGAGGACGATGGTGGGAGTAATATTGTCGACTGGTGCCCTCCAGTGGCGAAGCTTGAGGGTGTTTTTAGTTAAGTAAAATTCAAAGCACCCTCTGTTGCCAAGTCTCAAGCATTTAGAACGAATGGCCCAAACGTTTTGAGAGTCTCATAGTGACGAATCAAACCAAAAGGCTTCAGATCGGACTTCGTTTTACGTTGTACAGTCGTGGGATGCCAGCAAAGGAGGTTGTTGGTTTGCCTCTAATATGAAGTTGTCCCACAGGCTTGCAAAGGCTGAGAGCCACAGGTGCTCAATTTCAATTTCAATCGACTGAGCAGGAAGAGATTGGGAAGGTGTTTTAAAAGCCCCAGGCTGAATGCCTCCCTTTCTCATATTCCCTTATGACACCCCTTTTGGCTTGAAGGAGTCACCCATCCCAGAAGGAGCAGGTCCTCCCATGGGATACAGACCATTTGCTTCTTGCTGGAGGTGTCGACAATCCTACCTGCTGAAGTGGGTGTTTCAAGAGGCAGGTGATGGCCACGCATTCACCGGACAAATGTCTAACACAGGTCTCCTCGCCAAGCTCTCGGCAATTTATTTCCTTGCTTACATTAATGTCTTTGCCTTGACTTCCTCAGGATGTCTCTGGGTCCTGTCTGGTTTCTTTCTGATCTCCTGTAGGCTTCTTCCACCTTCCTCCAGAGTCTTCCTTTTCCACAAGTGTCAGTGTCTTCACTTCTGCTGGGTCCGAGCAAGTGGAAAAGCCTCTCAGACATCAAGAGAGGCCTAAGGCACCTATAGTCTTGAGTATCTTGGCATATTAAAACATAAAGAAACATCTAGAAAGATTTAGCAGATTTGTGGCATAAGTTAATGTTTCCAAAATTAGAATCTATTTTCTTGTTAATAATTTTAACACAAATGCAATATAAGCGTGTTATTTGTAAGATGATGACAGGTGATACTTTAAAAAATTTGGCTCCCAACAAACTATGAAAAGAGATCTGGTACATACTCATAAATTTAAAGACATATGAAGAACACCAGCTCTGTAAGTCCTGTCACTACATCTCTCTAACAATAAGTATAAATTCATTGAAGGATAGTATGATAGCATCAAAAGTCTAAAATTATGTAACAGCAAAAGTCTCAGCCCTGATTGTGACACGTGGACCAAATGACCACTCAGCCTTCCCTGAGAGAGTGAGTGAGTAGCATTGCTATGCAAATAAACCTGGAAGTGAGTTCAGGCATAAAAACAAGTTGGAATTGAGGAAAGTATTTGAATTAGGGGAGGGAGTTAGACAGTCTCTTAGTAACACCACCCACAAAATCCTCAGTCAGTTCAGATTTGAAGCATATGAATTTTAATTGCAGGAAAAACACGTGAGTCCCCCCCCACACACACCACAGACTTGGGGAAGACATGTACATTACACAGATAATAATCACCTCCGAACGGAAGCCGATGGTTGAGGAGCTCCTGTTCTGATGCCCACATCCACTAGAGATAATTCATACTCTAATAATTTTATCAACTCTTTCCAGTATTTTATAGCATCTAGAGGAAACTGGAGAAGCTAATTATACTTTGCCTTCGTAACCCTTGTCATCATAGCGAAACCCACCCCCACCCCCAGTCTGTGTTTGCAGGTAGATATAAGCAGTCGAGCAGAATTTTGAGTATAAATCAGGGCTACTGGGTTTTTTTTAATGATTTTTTTATTATATTATGTTAGTCACCATACAGTACATCCCCGGTTTCCGATGTAAAGTTCGATGATTCATTAGTTGCATATAACACCCAGTGCACCATGCAATACGTGCCCTCCTTACTACCCATCACCAGTCTATCCCATTCCCCCACCCCCCACCCCTCTGAGGCACTCAGTTTGTTTCTCTTAGTCCATAGTCTCTCATGTTTCATTCCCCCTTCTGATTACCCCCCCTTTCTTTATCCCTTTCTTCCCCTACCGATCATCCTAGTTCTTATGTTCCATAGATGAGAGAAATCATATGATAATTGTCTTTCTCTCCTTGACTTATTTCACTTAGCATTATCTCCTCCAGTGCCGTCCATGTTGCAGCAAATGTTGAGAATTCGTTCTTTCTGATAGCTGAGTAATATTCCATTGTATATATGGACCACAACTTCTTAATCCAGTCATCTGTTGAAGGGCATCTCGGCTCCTTGCACGCTTTAGCTATTGTGGACAATGCTGCTATGAACGTTGGGGTGCATATGGGCCTTCTGTTTTAAGGAGGCAATAGCCTTTTTAAAAATTTTTATTTAAATTCAATTTAATTAACATATAGCCTATTATTAGTTTCAGAGGTAGAATTTAGTGATTCATCAGTTGCAGATAATACCCAGTGCTCATTCCTTCCAATGCCCTCCTCAATGCCCATCACCCAGGTATCCCATCCCACCCACTTCCCCTGGAGGGGGAGACAATAACCTTAATACCCTCTCCTTTTATTCCCGTACAATCTGAGAAAGCACACAGGCAAGTCCCCCTCAGCCTAATGTCACATAGCTGTTTAGAGCATGTAGCCTTAACTCTCAATCTCATGACCTGTCCATTTTGCTAACTTGAAGTTTCAGTAATAATGATTTTCTGGTTGCTAAAATGGTACATATAATCCCTCTCCATTGCTGTAATACTTTGACCAGAATCTGCTCCTTCATGGATTTTCTTGCTAAGTAATGCTCGAAATGAATTGTTCAAAATCGGTATGCCAGCACTGATGGATCAAGATGGCAAAACGACAGGACAGTTTAAGAAGACTGAAGTGTTTGGGTTCATCATGGGAATTGATTTCACTTCAAAAGGGCACAGGCAAAAGTTTAGATTTGTGCTGTGAATTCATTGGTGGTATGTACCTAATTGCATAATTTAACATCTCTTCCCATGAGATCAGTGATTTTTAATCTATTTTGGGTCAGGGACACCTTTGGGAAGCTATAGAAAGACAGAAACCCTCTCTTTCCCCCTTCCACTCCCTACTCTCCACCCAAACGAAGACACGTAAGCACTGACTATCCTGTTCAATTCCAGGGAATTCACTGACCTAGCTTTAGAATGCATATTCTAGATCAGTGGTTTTCAACTGGGACGACTTTGCCCTTGAGAGGACATTTAGTAATGTCTGGAGATAGTTTTTATTGTGACAATTGAGAAGGCACTACTGCAATCTAGTGGGTAGAAGGAGAAGGATATCTGCTGAACACCCTATCATGAACTGTTGCAGTCTCCCACAACCACGTATGTTCCTGTACAACATGTCAATCATGCCAAGGTTAAGAAAATCTGCTCCAGATCTGTACTGCCTAATACCGTGGCCACCAGCCACATATGGCTACTGAGCTCTTGAAATGTGTCCAGAATCAATTGAGATGTGCTGTAAGTGTAAAATACACACCTGATTCCCAAAACTTCATATAAAAATGCAGATCATCTCATTAATAATATTTACATGTTAAAACAATATTTTGAATTTTTTGGCTACGTAAAATGTATTAAAACTAATTTACCTGTCACTTTTTATTTTTTGTAATGTGCCTATTGAAAATTAAAATTGCATATTTGGCTCACATGACATTTTTATTGGACAGTGTGGTTCTAGATTGTCTATAACACTGAATCAATGAAAACTGATTAAGAGTTTGACACTAGGGGCGCCTGGGTGGCACAGCGGTTAAGCGTCTGCCTTCGGCTCAGGGTGTGATCCCGGTGTTCTGGGATCAAGCCCCACATCAGGCTCTTCTGCTATGAGCCTGCTTCTTCCTCTCCCACTCCCCCTGCTTGTGTTCCCTCTCTCGCTGGCTATCTCTATCTCTGTCAAATAAATTTTTTAAAAAATCTTTAAAAAAAAAAAAAGAGTTTGACTCTAAAGCAGGGGCCTGTGCCCAACCTGGTCTGACACCTGTTTTTGTAAATCAAGTTTTGCAAGAACACAGTCACACTCATTTGTTTACCTACTGTCTCTGGCTGTTCTCATGATACAACCACAGATTCGAGTCTTATGACAAAGATCACGTGTCTGACAAAGTGTAAAATATTTATTATCTGCCTCTTCACAGAAAAAGTTTGCCAACCCCAGATCTAAAGGTATGTCCACTATATGGGTAGGATAAAAATGTTGTCATTTTGACAGCAAGTAAGTAAATCTGGGCCTTTTGAAGAAGTGGCTGAACAGAGGGGAGCAGGTATAGCCGAACACCCTAATTGGCTAAGCTGCCTTCATATGACTGTACTTTACATTCCTATTCCACTGGAATATGGCTCTTTACAAAGGAAAGTAAAAAAGATAATATCTCATGTTAGAAACAGATTATGAACTCAGTCAACATTTATTTATAGGGCACCTGCTATCTGCTAGACACTGTTCTGAGAGCTGGAGATACAATAGTGAACAGAAGAAAAGTCCCTCCACTGGTAGGGCGTATAGTCTACTGGGGAAGAGGGAATATAATACAAAGAAATATACAGTATGTTAAGTAGTAATCAATGCAATGAACAATGTAATTGGATCAAGAGCATTGGGATGGAAGAGACACTTTCATTTAAGATGATGTCATCATGGAAGGCTTCCCTGAGTAGGCAATATTTGAGACTGTATAAAAGAGACAATTGGATAGCATGTGTTTTAAATCTTAAGTGTGGCCCACTAATTCTACTTGCGGTAATTTAACATAAGCAATTATTAGGACAATTATGCCAAAATAAGTGTACAAGAATATGTTCCCTGGAGCATATTCCTCATAATAAAAAGTGAAAACTTTCTAAGTATTCAATTACATTTATTAATATAAACAATGTTCATGGCATAGTAAGTTTTTTAAAGCAAAAAAAGGTATTTCTGGTATAATCCAAGTTTTATAAAAAATGTTGTATTTGAAAAGAAGAAGTCTCAAAGTCTTAGACACAAACATTAGGATAGCTAAAAGGTAGAATTTTAGGCATTTTTTATATGCTTCTTATATTCTCTGTAGTATCATTTTTAAAAAATAATCTATAAATACATTTATTTAGACAATGAAGGGAGATTATATTCCCTCAAATACGCAAATGAGAAAAAATTCTGTTAAACCTCACCTTCGTTGTGATAATCTTCCACTGAAACATCAGAAGTGAGTTGACAAGGGGTAAGATAATTAGTAGAATGAAAAGAATGAATTGCCTTTTAAACAAATCATGTAGATTCTGGGACACAGATTTTTTTACATAAAGTCTACCAGAGAATTAAGGTAAACACAATTAATTCCTTATCACATGGCCATGTTGCAATGCCCAGAGATAGCAATGCACCAACAGGAAACTCCAGGTTCAACAGAGATCACCCATCATTTGCAGGTGGCAATTGCAGATGCTATACTAACCAGGAAAACTCAAAGTTTCCAATGTTTCTCAAAGCGTGGTCCTGGCACCTCTACACAAGCATCATTTGATGATGGTGGCAATAGTGTTTGGGGACAGGGGAGGAGTCTTAAAATTTGGAGTTTTCAGCACTACTCCACAATTATATCTTGGTGGGATCCAGGATTTTCATGTTAAAGAGTTTCCCTGAATGATTGTCATGCAGACCAAAGTTTGAGAATGAGTGTTTGTGGGAGGGGAAGAGGATCCCTTCAGCTTTGCTATCTCTTTTAGCTTAGAAATGTTTACATTGTAAGAGAGGGAAAAGGAATGCTGACCAGCTAGAGGAACATTACATCTGATCAGAGCCCTTGGGAAAATAAAAGGCACATTGGTACCCGCTTAACCATCAGGTGCGAACCGAAGGAAGGACCCTGGCTTATATTGACTCTCTAAGGAGGACTGTGACTAATATAGGTTAATACAGACTTGGCCTACTTCTGAACATTGCTGATATTTTTTTTTTGTCTGAGAACTGAAACAAGCCTAACTTCCTGTCCCTGACGAACCAATTCTGGGATCAGGCATATTTTCCCAAGCATATGTTAAACAATAATGAGAACAAGCAAAAATAAATACCTACCTGTTCCTGGAAGGAAATACTTCCTCATGGAAGATAGGACTGCCTACCACATAAAATAGATTATTTATCAAGAATTAACTTATTAAAGATTAATTTAAGACCTTCTCCTCCCAGTGCCTACAGATGACAATGAATATGTCATCGAATATGTTTAATTCCAACCATTTCCCACCTTGCAAGACCCACCTTAAAACATCCAGCCAGGGTCCCTTATAAATACTCTTCCTACCCTTCCCTTCCCCATCCTGAAATACTAGTAGACTCTGCCATGGTGACATTTCCCTTATAGCAGTGGGTCTAATATGCATATAGCTTTCCTCAACCAACAGTCCAAACTGAAGCTCTATCAGTTATTAATAGTAAAGATGCCATTATGTGAGTTGATGTGGATTGACATGTTTCAGCTTCTCTGGGTTATCTGTTGTATACATGTCATAAAAATTCTCTTTCCAGCCTTCACTGTTCCCTTTCAAGAGCCTCAACTTCTCTTATTCCCACCTAAGACTCTTGGCAAACATCCCCACCCAAAGTTGCATTTATCAAACGAGAACCCAGATGAAAAGCTTAAAGGAAAAAAGACCAGATCTGTTGAAGTTTTTGAAAGACTCTCTCCTAATTTATATTCTAGAGATGCTTGTAAGCAGTGGCAGCTGAGTTTTACCTTTTATTAACTTTCTTGGTGCAACAGCTGTCTCCCTGATACTTAGGAATTAGAGTATAAGCCCCAAGCTCAGTGGAGAAGCAGGCAGGACACAAAAGAAGAAAAGCAGCAAAAAATGTGTGGATTAAGAGCTTGGGCCGATCTGGATACCAAGGTCAGACCTCTCTGGATCTGTATTTGTTTCTTGCCTTTGCTACCTATAAGACCTTTGGCATCTCCATGCCCCCAACCATCAGTTTCCTTAACTTTAAAATGGGAAATGAAAAGTTGTGCAGTGGTGAGGATGAAATTATTATTATTGTTATTAATTAAAGCTAAACCATAAACTCTATAAATGGTAAGCTAATATTTTATTTCTACACACCCTATCTGAAAGCTCTCAGATGAAAAACAAAATAAGATATAAATTCAGATTTACTTTTAATACCTAGTTCTTTCTCTTACTAGCCTTATATTCTTGGGTAATTAATCCCTTTAAGCTTTAGCTTTCTCATCTACAAATCTTAAAATACTACTACCCTATCAATAACAACTTAAAAATGTGTATTTAAAATACTTAGCACATCAATCCATTCAAGCAACTCATATTGAGAGTGCAAACTCTGGAGTCACACTGTCTACATGTAAAATTCCCACTTACTTCCTATAATTCCTTGTCAAGGTATTACAAGAGTCAGAGTATTACATATGTCAGAATTTCTTCAGAAGCAGAGAACTTTGACACCATTCCAATGAGATCCATCTTTGTAGTAGGCCAAGATTTCACTCCCGTTGGCTTCCAAAAGGTCTCTGATATACACCAGTCTGAACTCTAACTTGGCTTACAAAAAACAAAAAACTCCTATAGTTTTGCATCCTTAGCTTTTCTCTGTAAGACACAGTGGCATTACTAGGTCTGCCTTCTTTTGTCCCCCCCTCTTTTTCTTTTTTGTTCTGTACCTTGGCACTCATGTTTTAACCAGAGATGATTGCTTCAGGGACATAACCACAAAGTAGTCAAGAAAGAATTTTAGGACCAGTGATCTGGTGCCTTGAATACGAACCTCTTCCTTGACTGAAAATTATAAAATTGGAAGAATGTTAAGAAGCAAATATTTTCATGGTCTGTTAAGAAATGCAGAGGCTTTTCACTAGTACAAGTTTACATTATTTAATTTCTCCAGCGACAGGCAAGAAAAATACCAAGGGTCTGCCGTTGGGGAGATGCCATTTCGTGAGTGATGAAGCAATAATGAATGGTAAAGCTGAAATTTCAAGGAGTCATCCTCCCATAAAACTACTCAGTTCAAGAGATTCACATAGGAGATCCTTACCCTTCAACTATCTGTCCATGCAGTCAGTAAATATTTATTCACTTATTTAGTAACTACAGCATCTCAGGCACTGTAGTATTGGAAAGGAATTACTGCAAGTTCACTGAGACCTTCATTATTGGAATGCTTTTATTCAAGAGAAACAAGGCAGGAAGTAGTGTCTAGAAGCACAGTAGGCATCCTGGGACCAGAGGGGGGGAAATAATATTGGGTATGGTGGGAAAATGACAGGAGGAAGGAACCAAAGGGAAACTGTGCATGGAATATACACCTCAGGCAGGTGGAGAAGGAGGATTAGGCAGTCCTATCACAAACTGCAAAATGAGCTTAGAAGCATGATCTAGTAGCAATGTGAGATTTCAACTATTTGGACGTGTGTCCGAAGTCACATCGGATTACAAAGCCTTGCTTTTAACCACTACACTAGTGTCCCTTTCAAAGTATCTTACAGAGAGCTGAACTAAAATGATGTCCCTCCTGAGTGCCTGTTTTATCTTTCCTCCTTCGTTTTCCCAAACCATCCAGTTCCTTCCCTTAGGATAATTCCGAACACTCTATAATAATTGCTGCCTTAACCTTCTCCTGTACTGAACCATACAGGTTTCTTGAAGCCACAGATGATCTCTCGTTTTCTTTAATCTCACCAGTGGCTGGTTTACTGTCAACACTCAGTGTCTGTTGCATGTGGGGGTACATGGACAAATGGATGTACCCATTGGTTGATGGATCTATAAATGATGAAATCAGTGAGTGAAGACTCCGCATACTTGTTTACCCAAGAGGAGTCCAAGATAATCAAAGTAAAGGTAAATAACACCAACCAAAGTGGTCGCTGTCTATCAATTTAGATGCCAGTCAGTTATTGATCTAACTGAAATTAATCATTGAAAATACAATGGTAAATTTAGTCTAAACTTCCCACAGCTTCACGAAGGAAGAAGGGGATGACATAGTTACCACACCACCTTCTGTGTTGTCTCCAGAACCCACGTTCCCTGCAACCCTGGCTCTCCAGTGGTCTGTATGCACATGCGTGGTTTGAGGACATTCAGTCCCAACCCAAATAAAATGGCTACTAATTCATCTTCCTCGTGAATTAGCCACAGGCAAGGAAGATGCTTGCTCCTCTGCTCCCCCTTTCACAGTTCTCTAGAGCATCGTAATAGGGAACAAGGCAAGTTATGAAACCGTGTTCACTCTAATACCCTACTGGCCTTAGAAAAGAAATGGACATTTCTGGAATGGAGAAATAATGGAGAATTTCTGAGCTTTCTATCTCTATTTTTTGGCTTTTTTCTATAACCAAACTGTATTTCTGGTGAAATAAAAACAATTTAAAACAAGATTGCAATTCTGAACTCCCAGCAATAGTAGTCACACTATTGCTTTACCACTCAATATATATACTGCCAATTCGCCCTATGTTCCTTGGAGTCAGATCATGTCATGCCCTGAAGTGTCAGCTCCTCAGCACTGAGCACTGGGCTCTGTAGAGCAGAGACAAGATACTAAATGAATGAACTCTCAGTTTCTGCTTAAAATTTGAACTGCAACATGGATGGGACTGGAGGAGATAATGCTAACCAAAATAAGTCAGCTGAGAAAGACAATTATCATATGGTTTCACTCACTTATGGAACATAAGAAGTAGGAAGATCAATAAGAGAAGAAAGGGAAGAAAAAAGGGGGGGGTAAACAGAAGGGGGAATGAACCATGAGAGACTATGGACTCTGGGAAACAAACTGAGGGCTTCAGGGGGGTGAATGGGATAGGCTGGTGATGGGTACTAAGGAGGGCACGTATTGCATGGTGCACTGGGTGTTATACGCAAGTAATGAATCATGGAACTTTACATCAAAAACTAGGGATGTACTGTATGGTGACTAACATAATATAATTTAAAAATATTATTATTAAAAAAATTTGAACTCTCCATACCTAGAGGTGAGGATGATGAATATTTTAGTCCTCATCTAAAATGTGGAGAAAGTCTGAAGGATATTTGTACACTTGGGTACTGTCAGTCTTTGGAATAGTGTTGGATGGAGGTCGGAAAGAAGAGAGAAGGAAGTAAACGTTGAGTCAGTGATGCGAATATGCTCACGGACTCTGACCGGCTTGCATTGGTAAAGCATCTGCATTCTTCTTCTGCATTCTTCTTAAACACATCTTTTTTTTTTTTTCCCATTGCAAAGCAGGTCTGTCCTTAAGGTGCCTTTCAGTAGAGGCTTTTGTCTTTGTATATAGTCTGGCTGACAGTGCAGGGAGGGACAGGGAGGCCAGTGTTCAATGTATTCCATTTCTTCTAAAACAGGCAAATCGTGCATAATCACAGCGAGCTTGACAAGGTCTCACTTCGAGTGCATTTCATTAGGGCTGTCATTTTTCCTAAGCTTCCCGCAGACCTGGTGGAAAGCTGACCTCAGACCTCAAGCAGGGTCAACTTTAATAATAAACACAAAAGATGGGCACAGCACAGGAAGAGCACTGCAGGGAGGGACCTTGCTGTATGCCCCCAGAAGCAGAGCTGGGTGCCTATCTTCCAAATGCAATCCAGAGAGACTCCTTTTCGCAACGTGGAAAGAAACATTCTGGAAAACAGGGTGTAAAGAGTTAACAGAGGAAGATTTGCAATCAGGTAAACTTGAATGCAACGTTGGGCTCTCCTGGACCTCTGTGGTCAAGGTCTCTCAGCCGGCTTCCCTGCTCTGTAAAATGAGGATACTATTAATTCTCATTCCATAAATTCCGAGAGGTTTTAAAAAGATGAATGAGGGTTTCACTTAGCACAGTGCCTGGCACACTGTAGGCACTTAATAAATGCTCTCATTATCATGAAGAGCTGTAATACAGCAATGTGGGATCATTGGAGAAACCAAACACAGCAACTGAGGTCAGGCTCTGCCACGAATTCTATCAGCATGAGCACCTGTGTCATTTCTGATTCTCAGCTTCTTCATTGGTGAAGTAAACAAAGCAGACTGGATTTAGAGTTGCAAACTGGCAGCCCACAGATATGTTTCATTTGGCCCCTTTATGGTGTTCCAAAAAGTTGGAGAAATTTCTCTAAAATACCTAGATGTCTGGTTTCTAATAAAAACCAGGACAGCATTTCCAGATGGCTACAACTGTGCAAAAGAATGTTTTTGGACAGAGTATAGAGTCTCCAGTCTACCACAGTCCCCACCCAGGCCTGTTTTCTTAGACTGGGACCACTAATTAATTTGTATTAATTTCCTGGTCCCTGTTGTGACTTACATTTGCAACCCATGGGTTAGACCAGTGGTTCCTAAATTGGCATCATCGAAGGAGTGTTTACAAGTAATAGTGAAGCCTCCCCCCATACTAATTAAATCAGAATAACTGTCCGTAGGGCCTGGATGCCTATCTATTTTTAAAAAACTCCTTAAGTATGTGACATCCACAGCCAAGGGTAAGAACTGCTGGACAAAGCATTTTCTAAGTTTCTGTCCTTGTGACAGTGTCTTGATTCCAGAATCATTAACTTTTACTCCTCTCTAGCCTAAATGTGTAGATAGCTACTCTATAAAAACGATGTCCAAAATACAATTCCTACATATGGAAACATGATGAAACACGGCAAACAAGAACCTAAACTATTTCTTTCTGCGCCTTCTTTTTAGTAGCCTTGAGAAAACTCAGAGATGAATTTCTTTCTGCTTAGTCCAAAAAAAAAGTCATTGTAAAAGAAAAAATATACATAGTCTTTGTCACTTTTATGTTCCCTTTTTGCATTTTATTAGTTACCACTTCCTATATCATGCTTAGAAACCTTTTCTAGATTTAATGTTTAGACGTTCTACTGTAATTGCTCTAGGCGAGGCAGAAAGGATGTGTTGTTACTCACATGCCCCATGCTATACTAATACCATAGTAACATTAAAAATAACTATTATTTCCTTTAGAGACGTAATTTCCAAGTTTCAAAATATTTTCTTTACCCTTACTTTGTCCTTTCAGCTCTTATGAATATTTAGGATGAATATAAGTTTAATAAATTTTCTCATCAATTTACATCTTTTGGAAATCTCATTTTAGTGTTTTAAAATTTTTAGCATAAAAAGATTAAAATATGTTTCATTTAATTGCTTTAATTCACCTATCGCCAAATTTTATGCTTCTGTCAGCTGTGCTTCCTAGGGAGTGTGGGGTGACAAACAGGAAAGCAAAATTAAGAGGGATAACCAGCAGAGGTTCTCAATTGAGGGAGATCTTCCCGGGGCACATTTGGCAATGACGAAATATTTCTGGTTGTCAGGATTGGGGGTGTTGGTGCTCCTGGCATCCAGTGAGCAGAGAGCATTATGCTGCTGTATGTCCTACAAGGCACAGGACAGTCCCAACAATGCACTGTCTGGCCCCAAAAGACAACAGAACCCAGGCTGAGAAATTTAGGGGCACCTGGGTGGCTCAGGCATTAAGCTTCTGCCTAGGGCTCAGGTCATGATCCCCTGGTCCTGGGATGGGCCCCTCCCCCCACTTCGGGCTCCCTGCTCAGCAGGGGGTCTGCCTCTCCCTCTCCCTCTGTCCTTCCCCCCTTGTGCTCCTGCGCTCTTTCAAATAAATAAAGTCTTTTAAAAAATCCTTATTTTTTGTTTTTTTTACTTTGCTCCACATGAATAACTAAGTTGTGGGTTTTCAACCTCTGACCATGGAAAAATCATTAAGAAAGTGCTTTCAATTTAAAAAATGTGGATGATTATTTTTCCCCCTTCAAAGTACTTTGTGCTCTGAAATGAAGGGTTATATGCAAATTTTGGCCAATTAGTCTGTGGCTTACTTATGAACAGGAAGGGGACAAGGTGTGGCAAAGGCTCAGGAAAGAAGGCAGCCCAAAAAAACTGCATTTCATCATATTCATGCCATGTCTTCTATGCTTTACATCTTTGAAAACACAGGAAATTCTTGTGGAAAAGACAGCCCTTTTTTGGGGAAACTATAATACTTGCCGGTGTTAATCAATTGGCATAATTACAAAGTGGTGTGGGAATCTCTGCATTTACTGTTAAAAGTGCACTGCAGACAAAGGATGGAGGGTTATATATGGCAGAAGTCTGGCTCAAACAACACATTACCAACTTCCAAGACTCAAATCCTCGGGTTTTTGAGAGGGTTGGTTCTCGGTTGGCATGCATGTTATTTGGAGTGGGAGTTCTCACTGACCACAGTTACACAAGACTCGGGGCTGTTAAAAAGAAAAAAAAAAAAAAAAAAAGACTACCCTTTGAAATCTAACTTGGGATAGGATAAAACATTCCCAGTAACACTTCTTTGGTCAGAACTTTGCTTGAAGTTTATTTAGCAAAGGGTTCTTCTTGTCTCTGAGCTTCACCTGGCATTTCACAGAGTTTAACTGACATACCAGGAGAAAAAGCTACAAATCAGAGATTGCATGTTCCAGCTCAAAGCTAAAGGAAAGGTAAGACACACCATGGGGACCAAACCAAACAAAACATACCTTGGACTCTGTCTGGCTCCTGGACCACTAGCTTGAAACTAATGGACAAATAAACCCTGAAGTCTCTTTCAGTTTAAAAATTCTATGGTTGCATTTTTAGTAAGAAAACTCACTACTACTGGAAACATTCTTTTCTTTTAAAGATTTTTATTTATTTATTTGACCAAAAGAGAGTGCACAAGCAGGGAGAGGGGCAGAGGGAGAGGGAGAAGCAGGCTGGCTGCTGAGCAAGGAGTCCCATGCGAGGCTTGATCCCAGGACCCTGAGATCATGACCTGAGCCAAAGGCAGATACTTAATCGACTGCGCCACCCAGGTGCCCCTAAATTTCTCAGCCTGGGTTCTGTTGTCTTTTGGGGCCACCCAGCCGCCCGCCCCCTTTGTATTGCTAATTTACCTAATTAACAATCCAGGTGAATATATTGTATATCATATTTTAGATGCTACATCTCTATGTTCTAGGTATCACAGCTCTTGATAACACCATAAAGTACTATTACTATCACTGATACAAAAAATTTAATTTCTCCATTATTTCTAAGATACCAAAGAATCCCTTGTCTCATAGAAATGGGACATAAGGCCAGAACTGCTCGGATGCATGCAAGAGCAAGCAGCTCTGGATCACTGAGGCTGAGGCCCATAAAATATGGGCAGAGATAAAGAGAGAAGAAACCAGAAGTGGACTTTCAAGAGTTGAGCGAGGGGGTGGGAGGCGAGGCAGGGGGAGGGGAAAGTCAGCTTCAGTAAGGGCGGGGACAAGTTTTTAGAAGATACACATACAAGTGCAAGTGAAACAGGTGTTCAATAAAAACCATAAAATAAAATGCATAGTATTCCCCTATTTCTCATTGAAACCAATTCGTGACCGACTTGATGTGGAACTTAGTCAAGTGCCATGGAAGAGGAAGCGCGGCCGTGGGTGAAGACTCTGGAGAGGCGGAGCCGCTGCTCCTGAGCAGGTTCAACCCAGTGCCCAGGGCTACGCGCTAGTGCCCGGTGAGACTGATTTCCAGGCTTGAATTCCCATCCACTTCACTCCATTGGGTAGACGATGGAGGCGCTGTGTTAAAATGCTGTGGGTAAACACCTGCTCCTGGAGCAATCAGGCCAAACTGAAGAAGAAGACATTTGAGAGAGGACGATGGCAGACCCAGGACAAGGTAAGGTAGGGGAGAAGAGTCTGCTTGGAGATCGTAATTGGACAAAGACGCAGGACTGGGAAGTTCAAGGCAATAGGCGATAGAAAGCAATGACGTGCAGCTGAAACAAGCTAGAACTTATGTCAGAGAATGCTGAGAAATCAGGGGGAAAAGGGTAGTTTGAGTCAAATTTTAGAGTTCTGCATTTTTTTGCAGCTTGGACTTAATTTGTGGACTGTGGGGAGCCACTAGGTTTCCAAGGAGGGAAGTGAGTGCATTTTCAGAATGTGTCCACCAGGGGCGCCTGGGTGGCTCAGTCGGTGAAACATCTTGCCTTTGGCTCAAGTCATTATCCCAGAGATCTCTCCCGCTTTCACTCTTGAATAAATAAAATAAAAATCTTTAATAATAAATAAAGATGACCTCATAAAGAGATGTGATATCCAGCACAAAGTTAAACGCTCAAGTCTTAGGCTACTGTTATCATGGTCCATTCTGGTTTTGTCTGTCTCCCTGATGAGATTGTGAACACATTATGAAGAAGATTCTAAATTTACTCATCTTCCAATAAACAACGCAGCTGTTCTGTTCTCCACCTTGGCTGCAGATGAGAGCGCCTGAGAAAATGTTCAGGTCCTGCTCCAGACCGAGTACATTAGAATGCCTCAAGCCAGGCCAGTGCCCTTGCTTTCCAGGTGATGTTAATGTGCAGCCCGGCTTGCAGCCACTGAAGGGAAGCCTCTCTTACCCGCAGGAGTAGCCCCGGACAATGGGGAGCGCGCTGCTTTACTGGCACAAGCCTTATGCTGAGCACTTTCCTTGTGACCCCTTCCTGCACTAGCCTTTAAAGGCCCTCAGGCGATTCCAATGCTCAGCCAGGTTTGAGAAAAGGTGTTGGCTCCAGCACCCATTCAAGAGGCTCGCCTCCCTCCTCCCAAGGTAAGAGGACTTGACGCGATTTCAAATCCACATTTGCAAATTATAAGAATAGTCTCCCGATCTTGTGTACTTTCATGTATTTGATAATAGTGATTTACTTACGTTTATTTATTTTTTTTTACTGACTTTTAATGAGGCAAGGTGGAATAATACGTCTTTTTAACTCCGAAGGGTTTGCTGGTTGGGTTTTAGCTATGTGTGTAAATGAAATTTCAATTATTTAAGAGATTTAGTGTAATCTCATAAATGAGTTTAACGTCAGAGAAAATGTAAAACAATATAAGCCAACATTTCCTTTAAAGTCTTGATAGGAAAAATAAAACTCTAGCTAGACAAAAAAAGTATGCAAGTCCTAACGTTGCTAATACATGAGATCTATTTTTATCAGAAACAAGTATTTTCTGTTTGCCCATTTATGAAGCCAGGCAGCTGGGTCAGGCTTTTCTCTACTGCCTCCTCCTCCTCCCTTCCCCTTTAAGGGCTACCCGGCTTCCCTTTATCTCTCATTCCATCCTCTTTATAGAAACCCCACTTCAACACATGCAGATGCCTGGTTCTAGAACTTCGTGCATCAGAACCAGCTGGCAAGACTGTCAGAACAGATTTCTGAACCCCATCCCCAGAATTTCTGACTCACAAGGCTGGGGTGGTGCATTCCTAACAAGGCCCAGGTACTGCTGTTGATCCAGAAATAATACTTTGAAAACCACCGATTTAGATGATCAGTCTATTAAGAGCCGAGTTCGTGCCTTTTCTGAAATTCAAAAATTAGCATGGGAGTAAAGCATAAATATTTTTAATGTCTTATTTAAAGGAGTGTTTTTGACTAGCAGCCACTGACAATAATATACTAACAAGAAAACAAGCATTTATGGAGGCCTCCTAGGTTCAGAACAAGGGCCCCTGCGTCAAAAGCCATTTAATTAATATTAGCAGATGCAGCTGTCTTTGTGAAAACTGTAGCAGCTCTTGATTACCTGCAGGTGGCAGAATATTCTAGCATAATGTTCTGTACTTATCTTGTGACATGATTGACACCTTTCAGAAGGAATCATCAAAATCTGTGTGTGAAAGAAAAATAGAGGAAAACATTTAAAAGTCTATTGAGTTCAACATTCAGCACAGCAAAAGGAATGTTATTAGCAATTTGGATGATTTATCTGGCAGGTCTTGAAAAAGCAACAACATTTAATAATTATTATAAATGGGTATTAACTGCTAACTATATGAGGCTATGTATTAATTGCTTTACGTGGATTCTTTCTCTAAATGCTCAGAGCAAGCCTATAATGTGAATTATTATCAGTGTTAAAAGAGAAAAAATCTAAGGTTCAAAATTCCACCCTTCATTCAAGTTCTATGTAGGCTTTTTACTTTTTCTATGTAGCTTTTCTCCACGTCTCCACAGATAAAGCAAATTCTCCCTCCCCTTTTCCCTTCTTGCTTACAACTGTTTCGTGGTCTTTATTAGATTATTGGTGTCCATGTACTCCTATTCCTCATGATTAAAATTTTAAGTGAGACGATGCATATGAAACTTTTTTAAAGGCCCTATTACAAACAGGAGCTGCATAGTGAGTTGAGAGCTGGCCCCCTGAAATATATGTTCATATCCTAATATCCAGAACATGTGTATGTGACCTTACTGGAAAAAAAAAAAATCTATCTTTCCAGATAAAATTAAAGTAACGTCTCAAGATGCGATCATTCTCAACTATTCCAACAGGCCCCAGTGGCAAATTTCCTTACTTGGATACACAGAGAGGCATCTAAGACCAAGGCAGAGGTTGGAATGATGGAGCCAAAAGGGGCAGAGAGAGGTTCAGTAACCTCCCCAGGTCACACAGCTACTAGAGGGCAGTGCAGAAACTCCAGGTCACACTGCCAGACTCCAAACTGCAGTCTATCCACCACCTTTAAAGACCACTCAGTGTATTACAACACAGAGCAGGTGAAAAAGAGAGACCTGTCCCCTTCCTTTAATGCCTGGGTTCACACTTTTTTGATGAAGAAAGATTTAACAAATTAGAAGGATTTTTTTCCTTAGCACCATTGCTTTAATGACAATGTCATAAACTTATAGTATCAGTAGATGAATAGAAAGAAAATTTGTTTTAGTTATATTCAGAAAAGCAGACTGTGTAACAGATTCTGTTCAGACACCGCCCCCTGGAGGTATGGAGGAAAAATGACGATTTCTGTGGAGTGCCCTGTAATGATAGTCTGAAGGGGGCGAATTCAAAATTACATGTTTGAAACATGAGAGGCTATGGACTATGAGAAACAAACTGAGGGCTTCAGAGGGGAGGGGGGTGGGGGAATGGGATAGACCGGTGATGGGTAGTAAGGAGGGCACGTATTGCATGGTGCACTGGGTGTTATACGCAACTAATGAATCATCGAACTTTACATCGGAAACCGGGGATGTACTGTATGGTGACTAACATAATAAAAAATCATTAAAAAAAAAAATGCTCATTTAGAAAAAAGAAAATAAGCTGAAAAACATTTTAAAAGTCACTACTACACAATCTCATTGTATTTGAAGTATGTGAAATTGAACACAAATACAAAGAAAGACAAAAAACATGGCTTGTAATTCGTTTGAATATCCTTTACTTCGTTGTAAGACCAATGGCAATAAACCTGAAAAATGGTCAAAAAAAATAAAAAACAAAATTACATGTTTGCATTCCTTAGGTAATGAGATCCTTTTCTTAGTTTAATAAGCTTTATTCTGGTGTCATCAATTCCATGTTCCTCACAATGCCATCATTTTATCGCATGCACGAGCGTCCCCTGAGCGCTCCTTAAGCAGCCCCCTCCCCCTGTTGCACACGTAGTAAGATGAGGCATCGGCCTCTCTAGCAAGTACTGAGGGTGTGTGTTACTTGGAGAACCACGGCCCTCATGTTGCTCTCAGCGACGGCGCCACGAGAGCGGGACCTTGTATTAGACATGCAGTGGGCACACGGGGGTCTTGAAGTCGGTCATCCGTGAGAGTCTAACTGCCACCACTTGGTAACTTTCTACATTTGGGCCCTAAAACTAGCACAGTGAGTGGGGTGGCATCTTCATGCTGGAGAGGAGGGGGGGGGTTGGAAGTGGAGTAGTGATTAATAGGGAAGTTTTGGAGTAAGAAATAGCAAAATTCATTGGTATTTAAAATTATTCTTGAAATGAAAATTGTTTCAATTGCCAGGCCTAGAAAGATTTCTCCTTCTTCAGTTGTAAATTAAGAATTTTTATGTTCAGTGGTCATGTGTGTGAGGGGAAAAAAAAAGAATCTCTACATACTTGACTGATCTTCACCCCAGTGTGATTGTTAGCTGCTGAGAACAAAAATACAGACTGGGGGAAGAAATGGCAAGTCGACATCTTCCTCTTTCACCAACTCCTGGGCAAGAGACCCTCCTGTCAGTGCAGAGCAAAGTGACCCACCTTTGGAGAGTTATCTTCTCCCCGTCCCCCCTTCTCTTGGCTTCTCTTGTCTTCCTCTCTCATTTTGCCAAGGGACTGCAGTTTAATTTGTGGCAGTTAAGCACATTAATGATGGGGTTCCAATACATTCTCCTCTGGAAAATAGATATCACACTGTCAGAGTGTTAAATGATGTCTTCAGTGCAGTGCCTGGCATAGCATAAGCACTCAGTAATGGGCAGCAATCATTTTAAAGCTGTTCCCACTACTGTCACTAGTTTCTGGGATGTTTGAGAATTAAATGAAATCTGTATATAAAGATCCTGGACTGGGGCCCCTGGGTGGCTCAATCGGTTAAGCGCCTGCCTTCAGCTCAGGTCATGATCTCAGGGTCCTGGGATTGAGTCCCCAGGCGGGCTCCTTGCTCAGTGGTGAGCCTGCTTCTCCCTCCTCTCTGCTCCTCCCCTGCTTGTGTGCTCACGTGCAGTCTCTCTCTCTGTCAAATAAATAAATAAAATCTTTAAAAAAAAAAAAAAGAACAATAGTAGATGACTTTAAAAATAGCTATTGCAATTAACCTCACAGCATGGCCATATATCTAGACTTCAAAGACTCTGAAGATATGTATATTACATGTCCTTGTGTATATTACAATCCAATGTATCCAAGGAACATGAGATACTGGCTAAGCGAAGAAATTACTTGCTGACCTGAAAAAAACAACTTCGGCATGAGTCTGTGTTTACTTGAAGGTTTACTTTCTTTCTCTTATATAATAATTCCTGTCAAGAAGGAGTCTGTATTTAAAATGTTTGCCAGCCCAGCAGACTCCTGAAATACAAATTTGCTCCTCATGGGCCATTAAAACTTGCTAGATAATTCTATTAGCTATACCAAAACATGCTAGTTTGACTACCATCTTTCCTGATTGCTCACAGTTGAGAATCTTGCCAAAAGAAGAAGAGATGACTTGAAATGTCTCTCCCTCAGCACAATCATTTTCTCCACAAGGCTAAATTTGACTGGCCACTTTTGGAAATACAATATTATTTATTCATTTTGGCAAACCGCAGATCCCTGTCTGCAGTTTTGTTCTTATATGTCATAAACGAGGTCATCAGCCCTCTTAACTGGCTGGAAATATCTGTTGCAAAATTGCATTCTCAGACTGCCTCAGTATTTGGCCCCCTGATGTGATAAACCATAAAGCCTCCTCTGATGCCCATTGGAATACTACACAAGCCAGTAATTAATGCAGCTAATCATTGAGCAGAGTATCTGGTTTTGGGCACTGCCTCTGGGATAGGACATCACCCTTAAAAACTGTGAAGAAACCTAAAAGTGTAAGAAATCCAGGATATGGTGAGAGACATTAATCTCTTTATATTACTTTGGTAATGCTTTGTCATCTGATATTTCCCAACTTATGAAATCATCTTAAATGTCAAATATTTCCTTGAAAAGAAAAAGATCTATGGGGGAAAAAGCGTAGAGAGCTGTAAAATATTCAAATAAGCTTCCAATTGACAAAAGGCAAGAATGAGAACATATATTAGATCTCATTGTAGGCATGCTCCCCCGTATGAAGAATATATAGTTAGAAACATTAATGTTTTTTTTTTAAGAGTTGAATTTGCTTTCTTTACATTAATGTATCCTAACATGTAAGCTATATTCTCTATTTTAGGACTAATAATACTTAATGGTACTTAAGTTAATACTTGAGTATTAACCATACATAAGCAATATTCCAATGCAACATTTTAAGGCTTTACATACACTTTTTAAAATAAACATTTTATAGGAGTACAGGTTACATACCAGAAAAGTGCGGACGGTGTAAGTATAAGGGCTCAGTTTTGTTTTTTAACAAAATGAATATATATCCATGTAACCAGCATTCAAATCAAAAAATTAGATATTATCAGCACTGGAATGCTTGCTCAAGCTATTCAAGGAGGTAACTGTCCTTCAACAGGTAACCAGTGACTATTAGCACTAGATATTCTCCACCTGTTTCTGAACTCTTCTTCAACAGACTCCTACAATTTGTGTTCTTCTGTGTCTGGCTTCTTCTGCTCAACATCATGTTGAGGCTTTTCCTATATCATTATATTTATTTGTTTTCACTGCTTTCTTGGATTTGTTGTATAGCTATGGCAGTATTTATCCATTGTCCTATGAATGGACATTCGGATCACTTCCAGTTTGGGACTGTGAATAGTGCCACTGGGAACATTGAGCACAAGCCTTCTGATGCATAAGTTTATGCATTTCTTTTGCTTGCACACCTAAAAGTGCATCATTGCATCATAGGATAGGCTATATTTAGCATTAGTAAATATCGACAGTTTCGAAAGTACTTTCTGGCAGTCCATGAAATTTCCAGTTGTTCTCTATCCTTACTAAAATTTAGTATTACCTATCTTTTTAGTTTAGCCATTCTGGCGGTGTGAAATAATCTCTCATTAGGGATTAATTAAATTTCCTTGATAACTGTTGGAGCTGAGTATATTTTCTTATGTTTTGATCTTTTTTTTTTTTTTTTTTTTTTTTTTTTTTTTTTTTTTTTTTTTTTTTTTTTTGCCAATTGCCTGTTCAAGTGTTTCACCTGACCTTCTATTAGGTAATCTGCTTTATCCCTTACTGATCTATGGAGTGCCTTTGTATGTTCTGGTTCCTAGTCCTTTCTCTTATTTATGTTCTGTGAATATCTACCCCACATTGTGGGTTGTTGCATTTTCACCCTCTCAATGGTATTTTTTTTTTAAGATTTTATTTATTTGACAGAGCCGGAGAGCACAAGCAGGGGGAGCAGGAGAGGGAGAAGCAGGCCCCCTGCTGAGCAGGGAGCCTGATGTAGGACTTGATCCCAGGACCCTGGGATCGTGACCTGACTGAAGGCACTTAACCGACTCAGCCACCCAGACACTCCTCAATGGTATTTTTTTTTTTAATTTTATTTATTTATTTGACAGAGATAGAGACAGCCAGCGAGAGGGGGAACACAAGCAGGGGGAGTGGGAGAGGAAGAAGCAGGCTCACAGCAGAAGAGCCTGACGTGGGGCTCGATCCCACAATGCCGGGATCACGCCCTGAGCCGAAGGCAGACGCTTAACCACTGTGCCACCCAGGCGCCCCTCAATGGTATTTTTTTGATAAATACTTTGGATAAAGTTCTTTAAATGTAATGCCAATTACTTTTTTTTCTTTTATAAAAGTGTTTCTTGTGGTTTGTCCAAGGAATCTTTACCCCAGGCTGGAATATATTCTTATTTTTCCAAAATCTTAATTGTTTTATCTTTTGCATTTAGATCCACAATCAATCTAGGATTGATTTTTGTATTTGATGTGAAGGGCTGGCCAAAATTCCTTCTATTCTATGTGGCTATCAAATCCTACACAGATTTTGTTCTGGGTTCTTAGGCTGTTTCTCCTCTGAACTATTTAAGTCAAAAGCCATTCTCCCCATGGTTTTGCACAGAGGATAAATATTTACAAAAGTGGATTCACAATTTTCTTCATATTTTTTTATTTGGTAACCTAGTTTTTATGCATTTAGTTTATAATGAACTTTTAAAAAACAAAGTTCTGCATTATTGTTTATAACTATGCTATTCTGTTGGATAACCATGCAATAATTTCTTTGGCCTATCTTCTGTTAGTAGATATTCAGGTTGGTCCACATCTTTCAGTATCATAATCAATGCTGTGAAAGTGATCTTTGAACGGCTAGCTTTGCACATTTATTAAAACAGTTACTGTTAATACCACCAAGAATTAGATTGCTTGGGGTGCCTGGGTGGCTCAGTGAGTTAAGCATCTGACTTTTAATCTCAGCTCAGGTCTCGATCTCAGGGTTGTGATTTCAGGCCCCACATTGGGCTCCTCATGGGCATAGAACCTACTTTAAAAAAAAATTAGGCTGCTGGATTAAATTAAATCCTAGATTAAATTCTAGGACTTTTCAAATTCTAGACGTCTTTCAAGGTCCTGTAGCAAATTTCTTCTTTGTTATTTTGTATCTTTTGGCAGTGATTCAGAAGGGTCGCTGTCCTTCATCTCTGCCTCACGTGGTATCATCAACTGAAGGTATCAATTAAAGGTCCCATTGTTGTTTTTGATACAGTATATCTTGGTTTGGTGAAGTCCACCGGTTCTCTTCCTGGTGTTTTTTGTCCAACTGGTTATTTGTTAATGGGAAGAAGTGCTTGACTGGCCCCACGAGGTTGAAAGCACCTCAGTAATGGATTTCTGGTGACATTTTGTGTTGGTCTTTCCACAATAAGAATGCTGTCCATTTTGTTCTCAACTCAGGAAGGAAACAGCAATACATATATACTTGTCCTTGTGTCCCAAGGAAATGATAGCATTGAGAAATGTATGCGTGACTCAGTGTAAAGAGCAGGAAAAAAATTGCAATTTGATATTTTTTGGAATCCAAGAGATCCGAGCTTGATTTAAAATGAAAAGTCAAGGTCAAACTAGCATGCAGTCTGCTTAGGATGCAGCTTTATGTCTTCGCCCATAAATTTTCGCTATAAAATTTTCCTCCTAGGCAGAGAAAAAGATAAGGAAAGAAAAAGTTAAGTGCCTCTAGTCTGTTTTTTGCTGAGAGGTGTGATAAACACAGCATAATCTAATCTGATTTGCTTGTTTAAAACATAGAATCGTAAATCTCAATCACTGAGAGATCACGAATGATAAAATTTCTCTCTGCCCATTTCAAACAGGTAATCTAGCTACCTTAAAACTTTGAGAGGTAATCATTTAAATTTTGGAAACTCTTGGTAGAAGGAGCACCGTAGAAGTCATTAGCATGGAATGTAAAGTCCAAAGCTGTTTGATACTATATATATTTCAGTTCTTGCTCCTCCCTCCTAGTTCTAAATCGGTGGGGTTTTTTTCTTTTAAGTGACCTTTTCCCCTTGATGAGTTTATACACAAAACCCTTTAACATAACAGCTTGTTGGCCATTTGTGCAAGAAATAAAACCACTTTCATGAATACAAGTTACTCATTTTTTGGTATGGGGTTTGGCTTTGACCGTAACTTCAGATAATCATTGCCGCCTGCAGATGTTACAGAGTGCCGTCCATCACGCTGAACGACCCCGCGCAGTCAGGTTAAGCTAAGGCATCTGGAAACAGCACATCTGCAAATGGGTTTTATGACACCCAGGAAGCAGTTTTCTTTGCTTGTAATACCTAAAGATTTCTGAGCAAAGGCGGCATTGGCTACTGACAGATAAGCTGTGCAGAAATGTCACCTACTAAGTGCTAAGAAAGTTCCTTTCATAGCAAAGATCCCAAAGGGGAAAGCGACTATATTCAGGAATTATATATACACACACCCACAAATACGTACATACATACATACATACAGAAATATGTATATATCACAAATACACAAATAACCCTTAAGTTTTCAGGGGGTTTCTTCGGGTAGATTTCTTTTTTCTTTTCAGCTGAGTATTTCACAAGTTTTGTTTACTTTTTAGATCAAGTAGAAACAGAAATACTGTTTTTCATTTTTACAGCCAAGTTCACTTGTATGGATAACTCTATTGAACAGGTGGTGGTCTGAGTGTATGATGGCTAGTAATGCCCTAAGTCACACCATTCTCTTCTAATATCAGAAGTTTAAAAAAAAAAAATCTCTGGAAACAGCCATGTTTAATTTACTCTAAGTTCTAAGGGTTCTTAATTACAATTAAATGATGTTAGAGTGAGAGAGTTTAAGCAAAGAGGGATAAAAAAATGAAAAAGAGTGCCAATGTTCCACCAGTCAACATTGCCAAGTTATTTCATTTCTTCATTATTTTAAAGAATTAAGATAGAATTGAGCCCTCCCCAACGAATTCCTGTGTTTACAGTTTCACTAAAGATTTTTTTAAAGATTTTATTTATTTCACAGAGAGAGCGTGTGAGCACAAGCAGGGGGAGCTGCAGAGGAAGAGGGAGAAGCAGGCTCTCTGCTGAGCAGGGAACCCGATGCGAGATTCGGTCTCAGGACCCAGGGATTATGACCTGAGCCGAAGGCAGATGCTTAACTGACTGAGCCACCAAGATGCCCCAAGTTTCACTAAAGATTTTATATTGACAAACAATACAAACTATCCTGACATTTTAAAACTTTATTTATAAATATATATTTTAAACTATATTTATATAACATACATATTTCACATATTTATTTTTCCCCAAATTGCCAATACTCCAAGCATAGTCTTTGGTACTGGTTGGATAGGCAATGGTGAACAGACCAGGCACGGTTATTGTCTTCACTTATAGTCAAATCACAGAAAAAAAGAATGAGTTTACAAAGACAAAGTCTGTCATGAAATCTTTCTACGTGTTTGTGAGTGTCTTAAAGAGCAAGGAAGAGAAGGATCATTGATTTTTGACAAAACCTAAAATAAGTTTTTACTTAAGGTTTGCCTTCTGCTTAGGAAGTTTACCCAGTTTTTTGTTTATAATTCTCCCATTTTGAGATGAACTCCTGAATTTCAAGGTGGAGGGTGGCAGGTCTCAGAGATAGTTACAAAGTATTTACCCTAGTCTTCTGGCCTCTTAAAACACTGGCTAGTGTAGGTAGAGAGCTGATGGCTACTGGGAAGCTTGCAGTTTGGTGCTAATCTCTCTGCAGCTTCCTTTGACAATGCTTGGGACCGTCTGACTTTCTCTGCACCCTCAACATCCCTCTTCTTTACAAATAATCCTGAATTGAAGTAGGGAAGGTTTAAGGACCTCTAGTCTAATATTACCACCCACAGTGTGTTTTTGACTCTATTCACACCTGTCTGCCTACAGTCCTCCCACCTGGGCAGTCCCTCTGCTTTTGCAGCCCTCCATGTGTTTGCGTTCCTTTCTTTACACTGCACATACTTTCTCCAAGCTGCTTTGAGGCTTAAGTACACTTCATAAGATGTGGTCCAGGTATCACGTCATTACTAAGGCTTCCGAATTAAAGAGGGTACCGTTCCTCCCTGCCCACTTCTATGTACCTCGATCTTCTCACCTTCATTACAGCTATTGAAACAGGCACTAAGTAATCCACAGTCTAAACAGAGCTATCAACAGTTGGGGCCAACAACTTGTACCCCAAGCTTTCCAGGAGTTGCCTAAAAAGTCCTTACCACAATCAATTAACCCCACCTAGTATTTCCCATGACTAAAGAGGGGAAGTGTCAAGTATTGCTGCCTTGGCATCCATCCAAGTGGCCTGCAGAGACCTTTGAGACTTTCACTAGACCCTTCATGAAAGCAGCCTACAGAGTGACAAGCAAATGGAAGTTCCTGCCTGATAAAATCACCCTTGTGATCAACAATCTTCCCTACTTGCCAGCACCTGTATGCCTTATGCAGCCCTTAGATAAACCCCCCATGGGCTTTACCAAAAGCCTTTTCTTGTTATTTGAATCAACCAATCCAGCTGTAGCCTGGGAAACCCAAATCATTCTACCCATGGATCCTAATAAAGGCATATGCCGGATTCCTCCTTAGACCTCCTTAATCCCCTCCTTACCCTCTCCTTATGTTTCTGTCTCTCTCTCCCCCTCCCCCATCACCCTCCACTCTCTACCCACTCTATCTTGACCTCCCCATGCAGCACCTCAAGGCATGCCATGTACTTTCTCCAGAAGTATTGTGTATTTCCTTCTCCTTATGAGGGTAAACTTCTCTATTTGAACTTCTCTTGTGCTCTGTTGTGGAACCATCACCATCTGGCAACTTGTGTTCCACTTAGCAAATAATAATTTAACAAAGTCATAACAGAAAGGGGGGAGCAGAGAAAGTCCAATTCAGATGCCAAAGACTTTCTCCAACAGCCCAATCTCCTCTCATGTTCTTGTCCCTAGAAACTTCTTCACATCCCCTCCCCAAGCAAGTGAGAAAGACTTTGAGACATCCTCTCATAGAAGAAATGGATGGAATGAGGGAGAGACTGGAATTTCTTACTTGGCTTAAAAACAATGGACTTGAAATTTGTTTGTTCTTTCTGCTCAAGGAAGAAGACATTTGGGGGAAGATGGCCATTATCATTTAATCTTCACAATTTAAGTAACTTGGCTGTTAAGTCATCCAAAAGGGCTGCCTGCTGGCCAAGAGACTGGTACAGCTTGAGGGTGTAGGCTGGACCACTTGGGGTAGGAGCTCAGGAGGCAGGGAAAAGGGTTCAAACCCAAATCTGACTCAAGAATCAGCATGCTGGTCTCTGGTACCAGCTGAACTCTTCACTACTGAGCTAATTTTCCCATCTGTAGAAAGGGATAATTTTTCCCATCTGTAGAAAGGGAAAGACTTCATAGGATTTTAATAAGGAATATTCAAAATAGTCAAAGAAAAGGGGCGCCTGAGTGGCACAGCGGTTAAGCGTCTGCCTTCAGCTCAGGGCGTGATCCCCGCATTATGGGATCGAGCCCCACATCAGGCTCTTCTGCTATGAGCCTGCTTCTTCCTCTCCCACTCCCCCTGCTTGTGTTCTCTCTCTTGCTGGCTGTCTCTATCTCTCTGTCGAATAAATAAATAAAATCTTTAAAAAAATTAAAAAAAATAGTGAAAGATGTTTAACATAACCCTTAGCATGAAGTGAAAGCATATTTAATGATAGTAAATAAATGTAACCATTGATTTTTTTTTTAATTTTTCCTTCTTCTAAGACTGGACTTCATCCCAGATCTTTATCAAAGTTGGATTCTTGAACCTTCTTTCTCTTCCTTCTCTTCCAAAGGGTTCCAATCTTCCCCATTGTATTATATCCTACTATAGTTTAATGGGCTCTGCTTTCCTCTGTACAAATAGGATAAACAAAGTTTTGTACTGCAAACATTCTTCTCCAACCTCTTAACATAGCCTAATTCGTGTGATAAGAAGGAACTTGGGAAACTTGGAAAAGCCTGAAGTTTAACCCCAGTGTAAAGAAAACACACAGACATTTAAAGTGTCTAAGATGCATGCCTCATAAATATACTAAGAGACTAAACATACAAATAGAAAATGGCTAGACCATCTAATAATAATAATAATAATAATAATAATAATAATATTCTCACACACAGTCTGCAGCAACCAGCCCAGGAAACCAACCACAGCAACCAGCCCAGGAAATTGGCTGGCTATCTATAATCAGACTTGGAGTAATCAGACCCCTGTCTCTAAGAACAACCCAGAAAGCCAACCAAAACCCCTTGAACATTGGCACAAAGTGGTCAGGATTTAATTATCATCATTATTCTTTGTTATGACTGGCAATTTCCCTAACTTTTACCCCTGCTCACAAGTTAGGATCAATCAGAAAAAGCCAAACCTGCATCCCTAACCAATAACCTGGGATGCCCCACTTCTAGTTAGACTGGCTAACCAGCCTCCAGCCAGGGCACACTTAAAGCTTTTTCTTTTTCCCTTATGAAGCTTTCCTGCTTACACCTCTGCGTGCCTTTGAGTTTGCCAAAACCCAGCAATGGCGGCTGACTCTCTTGCTAGAGCCAGCTCTGAATAAAGAAACTCTGCTTGTTCTCATTTGGGTGGTCTTTGTTTATTTCCACAACATTTAAGTGCAAGATCTGTTTTCAATTTGATCTTAATGAAATCTGGTTACATATTAGGTTATGGCTATATGGCACCACGCGTCATGGCCAGTCTTGTTGTGGGGTACCACAGAGGCTTAATCGCCGGCGTCTCAAAAGCACCCAAAGTAAAACGCAGCACACTGAAAAAATAAGTCAAGGCCCAGGGTACCTGACTGGAAGCAATTAAAACTTTAAGAACCTCTGAAAGTGAATGAGGGCTTCCTCTGCCCTATCAGTCTAGGTCTGCTCTTCAAGGATGACCTGGTTGGTCTGTAAGGTAATTAGAAGTATCGCCTTAAAATTAGTCATATAGTCAGATGAAACATTGACCCACTGACCTCATCACAAATGATCAGCTCATTTCCTCTTTTTCATATTACCCAGAAACCCCTAGTGTGTTCGGGATTCCCAAACTTTCAGCAACATTTTTTTGGACTGCTTTTCCTCTAACCTATACATACATTACCTTTTAAAAAATAATGCAGGGATAGGCCTACATATTCTTTAATGGATTATTTTAGCCTACTAAGGGATTGTCAACTCCTTTTCCTTAAATAATAGCCTCCATTAAAAAAAGAAAAGAAAAAAGAAAGCCCTAAGGAACTAAGTTGTTTCCATGTGTTGAGTGATAGGGACGGTTGGGGAGTAGGGAGAATGGAGCACCAATCATACAGTAGAACATGGAAGAGAATTGTTCTTTTTTTTAAGTGTCTTTTGACAATAATGTCCCCGGGCTATAGAGCTAAATTGCTTTGCTCATTTATGAGCGTCTTTGTCTCATCAATAAGTCTTTAACTCCAACAAGGGAACAATGAAACCAGAAATAACAATAATCATCAATCCAGAATCACCTCACTACAGTGTTGAGTCCAAAATAAGACCAGCTTGTCTTAGATACTCGTTTCATATATTAAGGTATTTTATCTATGTGTACAAAGAGAGATTTCAACTCGCTCTATAGGCAGCCTTCTCATGTGCTTAGTAAGGGCCTGTCAGTAAGCTTGGGTTCCAGTTAAGACCACCTCCCATTCATTCTTCAGATCTCAACATGATGATCCCTTCTTCCAGGAAGCCATACTGCCCCTCCCCACCCCCAGCAGTTCTAATCCCCCTAATGTGCGCACTTCTTCCTCTCTTTCTCCCTAGCTTCGCATAGTTTCAATTAGGCATTTCTAGTGTAATTGTCTCTTAACCATGTATTTCCCTGACAAATCTATAAACTTCATCAGGGTAGGGACCTAGTATAGTTTTACTTATTTTTCCACAGTCCCAAGTTTATAGAAGAAACTCAACTATTCTTGACTGAATAAATGTGTTAGTGATTGACAAGCATGGATGGAAAGGTGGAATGGTGAAACAAAGAGAATTAGACTTTTCTATTCAAAAAAGAAAGAATTTGGGAGTTAATACAAACAGAAGAGCATTTAGGGCATGGTGCCCAGGTAATGGGTAAAGATGGTGGATGGGCAACATGGAAGCTGGTGTGAGCATGCAATGGAGGCCATGATGGTTGGTAAAGCCCCTTAAAAGATAGAAATATCTAATGGCCAGTTTTTAGGTTATTTGCTAGCTATAAATGATGGAAATTCATATTTGCTATAAACACAGTCTTGAATCAGCAGTACCCAATGAGAATGGAAAACACAGAGGCCCAGAAAAAACATGCCCAGAATTGAGAGTAAACCTCAGGATAAGCCTTGGATGAATGCTGCTTTTCATACTCCCCAAGTACACTAGAAGGAGGTGGCCAGGGCTGATACTAAGCTAGAAAGTGCTGGTGCCACTTGTTATATACAACTTATGTTGTTATACTGTATTAGTTGTTTAAATACAAAATTACTTTCACGCTGGCTAGATGAACTACTGCCATTGGCCCCTTTCTCAGGATCTCTTGGAGTGCGTGAACCCCTGTCTAGTCCAGCAGTCTCAGAGTTAGCACCAGGTACTGTAGAGGGCCTCCAGGCCAGGCATCAGTTCTGACTGGCTAGTGCCTGGGCCACACCAGTTGTTAAGTATCTTGAGTATCCCTCTAGAAGTTGGCAGCTGCAAAGAGAGAGGAAAAGCTGCATTCTGGGTTTTTCTCCAAGGTTACCTCAAACCTCACCCTTTAAAGAACAGAACATTAGTCAATGTTTTAGATATTCCCACAATTTTTTCACTTGTTCAATTTTTAGAGAAACTGCTCATCAATGTGATTATCCCATTATACTCCCACCTGCAATCTATGAAGTTCCCATTTCTTAAAGTCCTCATCATATGTTGATTCAAACTTGGTAAACGCACGTTCCTAGCAGCTTTATGAGTAATGATCCCAAAAAGGAAGCAACACAGATATCCGTGTACAGGTGAATAAATGGGAGACACCATATTAAAAGAATTATATTTGATTTTTGATGCCCCTTCATCATTAATCACATAACCTCCTCAAGCACTAAATTTACATCCATAGGAAACTACCAAACCCACCGGCAAGGTGGGGGTAGTACTCCACACTCCCGCCAACTACATAGGAAGGCCAAGTAGCTCCATAGCATAGGCAGTATTTGATGATAGACTTTTAATTTTAGCCAATCTGGTGAACATGTTGTAGTATCTCTTTGGGTTTTCAGTTGGATTTCCAATGATGGATAATGATGTAGGACACTTTTTAATGTGCTTATTGTTCATTTAGAGACTCAAAATCTCTCCTTGTTTCTAAAGTTGGGTTCTTTGTCGTCTTACTGTGGAGTTGTAGGAATTCTTTATACATCCTAGATACGAATCTTTTGTCAAATATATGTATTGGGAATATTTTATCCCAGCCTGTGGTTTCCCTTTTCATGTTTTCAAGATGTCCTTTGAAGAGTAGAAGTTTTCAACTTTTGATTAAATCTCACTTTATCTTTTTTCTTTTATAATTATCAATGTTTGAGTTAGGCATATGGTTTTCATGGGAGCATTAGTCTCAGAGACAATTATAAAGTGTTTATACTGACCTTATACTAAAGAAATCAATTCATAGATTCCATAAACTCAGTGATTCCCATGCAGGATAAAGAAAATTACACTGGGACATACAGGTCTGTGTCAAACTTTTGAAAACCAAACAAAACAAAAAATCATGAAGGCCCCCAGACAAAAACTACTCACTGTTTTCGAAGAAGCAACAAGTCTAAGAACTGAGTTTTCAACAGAAACCATGGTATGTAAAAGAAAATGGCACCTATAGCACAAAGGTCAGGAGGAGGGTGAAAGGAATTAAATGCTCTTAAATTTCTTGCATCATTTGGGAAGAGACACAAGTTCTAATTTAAGGCAAATTTTTTAAAAATCAAGGATGCATACTCAAAACCAGTAAAAGAATTATAAAAGAATGCATAATTGAAAGCTGATAAAGAGAAATATAAAAAAATATTTCAGTATATCAAAAAACAAAGCTAACAGAAAACAGCAGAATCAAACCACAGATGGACAACAAAGCCTGCCATAGCTGATGTAAAATATTATTCTGATCTGTCAAAGAACGTCGCCACAGCCTGAACCCACCATCCATCTGATGGGCTGCGTGCATTTCAGCCTATCATGACCAGAGGTCAAGACTAGCATAACTAGTAAAACCAAACTTTCTTGTCAATATTTATTTAAAAGTTTTGATGACAAATAAAACAGGAGAGAGTGGAATAGCATGGACA
The DNA here is from genome assembly GCF_002007445.2 of Ailuropoda melanoleuca. Classification (NCBI taxonomy): domain Eukaryota; kingdom Metazoa; phylum Chordata; class Mammalia; order Carnivora; family Ursidae; genus Ailuropoda; species Ailuropoda melanoleuca. The sequence continues at coordinate 39,587,554 of NC_048221.1, read as the reverse complement.
CACTGCATGAATTAGTTCCCATTAGGTTATGCTAAGTAAGAAGTAGCCCCTCATATCTTAACGGTTCAGAAAAATGAAGGCTTGGGACACCTGGATGGCTCAGTCAGTTAAGCATCTGCCTTCGGCTCCGGTCATGATCCCAGGGTCCTAGGATCGAGTCCCACATCGGTCTCCTTGCTCAGCAGAAAGCCTGCTTCTCCCACTGTCTACCTCTCCCCCTGCTTGTGCTAACTTGCTTGCTCTCTCACTCTCTGACAAATAAATAAATAAAATCTAACTACAACAACAACAACAACAAAATGAAGGCTTATTTCTCACTCAAGTGCCATGACAATGGCAGTCCACATCAGCTGTTCTCCATGTTGTCTTCATTTGTGATCCCAGATGAAGAAGCACCCCTTATCTGAGGCAGTTTCCTTCTTAGAGCAGTACAGGGAGAGCAATTGCAGAACTAGTCAATAACTCAGAGCTTCTGCTCCCAAATAGCACACGTCACTTCTACTTAATTGCTTTGGTCGAAGCAAATCTCATGGCCAAAGTTGATATCAACCTTGGGTCATGAGTGTCCTTTGGAGGGACAGGCCATTGGGAGTACTCTCAGAGAAATGGGTCTAGAAAGAGGAACAGTAAATATTTAAACAAATACCACAATCTAGCACATATATCCTATTTCCTAACCATTATATTTTTAACATCTTCTAACCATTATTTGGAGTTTATCTGATTGAATTGCTTTTTCTTTAAGACTAAGACTAATTTGACACAATTTTCTATCCCCTATTTTAATATTAATCTGATTATATATACTACATCTTATTTCCTCCTCGAAGGTAAAATTAAGATACATCTATATAAATACATATGGTTTCTTGTGTATATATTTTTCCCTAAGAGATGTTATTGAACAAATGTGTCTACAATCAATATTATTTTAAAATTGAGTAATATCCATTTTATTTATCACTTCTAAGCCATGTGTACTGAAGCAGACATATTGTCCTATTTTCACAAGCGCTATTGTTACTGGTGGTAATTCATCGTGGCTGGCTGAGAGCAGAGAAGTTCTCATCTGAAATTTTATATTTTCCACGTACTAGATGAATAAATAGAGCAGATTCAAAACATGGAGTACATCATAGAGAAAATTTTATAAGCCAATGCTTACTGAAAGGGTCGAAGATAGATACATCCCTTTTAGTAATTTACCATTAGGAGGCTAAAACACTTCAAGAGAATGAGAATGAAAACCTCAAACACCTGCAATGCTCTGCCTATGTTTCCCATGTAATTGCCACCCATGGCATCATAATCCAACTGAATGAATGAGTGGAGGGAAATGACTAGGTAACAGTAATAGTATCTTCTACATAGGCCTTGCTTTGTAGTTTACAAAGCAGTTTCCCGTCGGTTACCTCATTTCAACTTGCACACCACCTTGTTGTAAGCAGGACTGGTGTTATTCCCAGTATAGACATGAGCAAAAGCAGACTCTGAAACATTAAGTCACTTGACCAAGGTCACACAGCAATTTAGAGGCGGAGATCAAACTTGAGCACGTGTCTCTGTGCCCTGCCCAATGATTTTCAAACTTTGTATGTCTGAGAATCAATAGAGGATTTTGTTAAAAATGTGCATTCTTCTACCTACCTTCCAGAAATTCTAATCTAATATTTCTGGAGCAGTGCCCAGAAATTCACATTTTTCACTAGATTCCCAGGTGATTCTGGTGTAGGATGAACCCATTTTTCCTGATACTGGTGCAGGGTGTGAGAGGGCAGGAGAAATCTGTGGGTAGCATTTAAAATTGAGTATTCGTCCCTGGCCTAATGAGAAAAAACTTAACCTACTCCTTGTCGTGATATCAGTGGTAACCTTAACTGGCATAGTAGTTATGAGAGAATAAAGAGTATTGGTATATTTTCAAAAAGTAACGGGGCTCATAACACCATTCAACTTAATCCCGTTCAAGCTTTATGAGCAACTGATTTGATTGCACCTAGGCATGATCTTATCATCCAGTAATAGTCACATGGCAGTGTCCAGGGATGGGACCCTATCATTCGCTTAGAACAACTTTAAAAATATTTAATTCCCAGCCTCAACAGGGTGACACTATGCTGATGGATTATTCCCCATCTCTACCAATGTGCATTATAGCCGATTGAGTGCTTGTATTTTATAGACTGGAGTTTCTTTTTATTTTGGTTCTTTTAATATCACTTTGAACATCGAGACCTGCATAGTAGAATTTTTGGAGGACTGATAAAGGTCTAACCAGTGAAGTCAAGAGTTGTGTTTTAGAAAGACTTTTTATGTTGCAGTCAGGGCCATATCAAAGGACAGTCTCTTAGAGAAGGATGACCTGGTGGTTTCCTCACAAAGTCAATAGGGAACTTTCATGTCACCATGAATTTAATACTGTCTCTTGTGTTTTCCTTTGCAATCTCTTTGATTGGATTACGTTCAAGGACACATGGCCTCTTGTCTTTTGAGTCTGTTAAAGAGTTCATTTCCCAGCTTTGACATTGAGCTCAGGAGTTTCAACAGCAATGAATCAGAAATATCCACATCAGAAACCTCTTAATCTTTACCAGACAGAAGCAGTTGTTTGCAACTAAACTTCAGTGGACTGTTTAGAGGTAGGATTTACCAGTTTGCAAATGTTTTTGAAAGGAAAGACAAGGTGAAGCAAAGTAGGAGAAACAATTTTAAGGAGTTAGAACTCAGAGCCCAGAGCCACTAGACCAGTTCTAGACAATATATTTGTTTCTGCTGGACGTTATGAGAAGAGTCCCTTCCAGGTTGAACACCACCCAAGTGTGCATTAGGGCCTGTGGTTACCCAGCTTCCAAATTTCAGTTCTCAGCCCTTCTCTGTCCTCTCCCCCTGGATGAGCTCACTTCTTCCTGATTTCAGTTATCACCTCAATGCCTCAGTGTCGATGACTCATGGGTTCATTCAGTTACCCAGCAGGTACTGAATTCCCACAGCTGTCATAACCGTCCTCATGATAGCTTGCATTTATAGACTTTACACTGTTGCCAGATGCTGTGCTAACCCTCTCTGTGCCTTGAGATGAGAGTGGAGTGTGGTGGTTAAGATGGTGTAGGTTCTGGCAACCAACTGCCTCAGTTCCTAAAATTTTGGATTCCTCTGCGGCTCTGCTTCCCTCTCGACATTGGGTATGAAAATAGGATGTACTGGGAGAGTACATACCCTTGTTTGGTTTTGTTTTGAATTAAAAGATTTCTTGTAAAATGTTTAACATGGTACTTTACTCATAGTACTAAACTTTCAGTCAACTGTAGTTATAATAAATTGTTATTATCGGTACATCTTATTTTTACATAATACAACACTCCTAAAATATAGTTACCACTTAATCTGCTTTAAAACTACATCTGTGTTCTTAATCATTATGATAAGTACCTCTCTGATTTATGGCCTATGGAAATAATACATTGTTAGAGAAGATACCAGTCCCTGACCTCCAGTTCACATATATGCGAAACAGAGGACTAAGGATAACAGTAATGACATAATGAGCGCCAAGAGAACTCAGAATCCCTGTTGTGTACAGCCTTGTTCTCCTCACCTGATTTCCAAGTATTTACAGAGTCGCAAAATACCGGAGCTGAAAATACAATGAACACCAGAGCAGAGCTGTAGTCACAGTAAAATATTCCATTTACAACCAAGGGCATTCATTTGAGAGGAGTGAAGCGATGTGGTGACAGTCACAGAGAGGGACATGGGTAGAGCTCCCAACTCTCTGCCCTACTGCCCACAATAATATTTCACCATTTAGATGTGTTACCATCCCCACTTTCCACCATTTCAAAACATAAGCTTTCCGTTCAACATACTGATTACCTATTGGCTACTGTCGGGAAGGCTCCATTTTTGACAAAATGCCTTCGGAGTGGCACATACCCTACACTGTAGTTCATCCGAACGACACACTGCAATGATCCTTGATATTTTTAGACAGAAGCTGCTACGTTTGCAGCCAGTCATCCACGGGACTCACCATGTCGCAAATGCTCTGAAAAGGAAGAGAAGGCTTTGAAGCAAACTGGGAGAAGGGATTCTTTTTTCTGAAGAGTCAGTTAGAACCAAAACTCAAAGTTGTTGAACTAGTTCTGCAAGGAATTGTTTTGTTACTGCTGCAAGATACGAGAGACTCATCCCTTCATCTCCTGCCCATCAGGAAGTCCTGCTGGTTTATCACACATCCAGAAGCCGAGCACTTCTGACCACGTCTACTGCTGTCATCCTGTTGTAAGCCATGGGTGTTTCTCACTCATTTCAGAGTAGGAGCCTCCTACCCGGGCAGAATGCCTTTCCCGGTGCTTCCTAGCGTGTTCCTCACAAAGCATACATTCCACAAAGAACTGGCAAAGTGATGATTTTAAAACATAAGTCAGATTTTGTCCTTTCTATATAGGAACCCCATGGCTTCCCACTGGACTCAGAGGAAAACTCAACTCCTTTATTACAGCCTTGAGCTCTACTCAGTCTGGTTCCTGCTCTTTTTACCCTGGGCCCCAACTCCTGTTTCTCTCTCCTCTATTCATTCTACTTCAGCTGTACTGCCCCCTCGCATTCCTTGAAATCTTAGAGCTTTTGCCTAGATTGTTTCTCTGTCTGGAACAGTCCTCACTGAGATATCAGACTGGCTCACTCTCTCACTACCATCTAGTCTTTGCTCAGAAGTCCCCTTTCCGATGAAGCTTACCTGGATTACTGTGTTAAATACTGTAACGGGGCCCTGCACCTGTGCGTGCAAATGTACCCACACCTGTGTGCACGCACACGCACACTCACGCACATACCACCAACACACAGACACACATTCTGATTCCTTCTAACGATGGTACTTGTTTCCACAGTGTCTTCCCCAAGCTGGGACATCTTCTAGAGTTAAAGAGCTTACTGAGGATAATTATGCTGGGACAATAGGAATAAAGTGTGCCTGCCTGGGGCAGAGACATAGACCCACCCACGCCTAACGTGCTCTGATTTTTCCCCCTTAACATCCATTGTCTTCTGACAGATCTATGATATTTACATATTTATTTTGTGTATGCGTCGTCTTTGTCTTCCTCTTAGAATATATGCTTCATGCAGGCAAGGATATTTGCCTCTTTTATTCATTAATGTATTATGAGTACTAAAAACAGTGTCCGGCAGCCCAGCACATGGTAGTCTCCCAGTAAGTATTTGTTGAATTGAATAAATTAATGATAAGGGGAAATCAAAAATGACCTCACCAGCTCCTTCAAACTTTAAGCATGAGATGAATTTGTCAGTTCAGTTCTATCAAAAAATGATTTTAAAAAAAGCAAGTGAGATGATTACACAAACTCAAAACTTTAATCAGAGTGATAAAATTATAGATTTGGATACTGGGTCTGGGAGAGACACTAATGGATGGTCTGGCTGTCAATCCCTTCTTTGAAAAGAGCAAATGTTTATTTACAGCAATGATTCCAAATTATTTTCTTGTTCCCCATCTTTAAATTTAGTCTCTGACTTGCTCCTCTTCACCTTCACAAAGCTCAGGTGGAAATTTCTTCTTAGAACTTGGCATTTTTCTCACCTTTTACAGCGCTGAGAAAAAAGTCATGCCCGCTCAATAATGTTACTTATTCCCTTGTAATATTCTTTCTGTATCTTGTACATGTCCTGGAATTGCATATGTCTCATTATACATTCTATCACATCACTTTCCTGCTCCTTGCTCCTATCTTCTGTCTCCCTCGGGTCTTTCAGTGAATCATAAATTTTTAGAGACAGATGCTCTAACATATTCATCTTTAGCAACCAGTACAGTACCTAGCATAGAGTGAGCACCATCTTTGTATTTATTGATGGGAATTAAATTGGATTTGACTCAGTGATAACTATATCTTTCATTAACCCCTCCACCTGACCAAACTGTACTGTATAACTGCAACATCCCAGTTGAACTGTAACATTTTACAACAGTGTGATAGCAAAGGCCCTTTCTAACTTGACATTTTCACTTACTAATTTCATATTAGTTTCTTAGCTTCCACCTGACTCTGCTCGCAGCTATAGATAATCTTCAAGTCCTAGTTGCTGTATTAGAGACGGCTGCTGTTTTCCTTGCAACACTGCAAATCAGTCTAAACTGGTTTATTTACTAGTGTATAAAATAATTTTAAAGGTGAAATCGGATGCTATCACATCCAATCTATGTCAACATGAAATCTTCTGCAGTTGTATTCTTAACAAGTTTCCATACATATATATATATGGATATATATATGGATAGATATTCCTGAAACACATCTCCTAATTCTGTGGATTGTTTTCTGATCCTCTAATATTTTGATGACTGTTGGCCAAGTTCTTTTTGACTCTGTTAGTGAACAATTTGTCCATTACTGCTTATATTTTCTGCTTCGACCCTATGCATAGTAATTTTCATCTATGCTTAACTTGGATTATACTCAATTTCCACTGTATGCTTAGCCTGATACCAATTTCTTTTCATACCTCCAAGCCTACTTTGGATTTGAATCTTTTAACAGTGAAATGCCTAGGAATAACTAAAACATAGCACAGCATCTAAGCAGGACTATAGATTTGCCATCAGCTGTCAGATTTCTTCTGTTTTGCCCTCCACAAATCCGTGCCTGGAGCCTTTTTCCATGAAAGCGTCCTATATGAATTGGTGATAATATCTATTCTTTACAAATCTCCCCCTGCCCCATTTTCTCTTCATGGTTAGAAAATATATAGCACATTTTCCCCCATCCTTTCCCAGCATGTTTCCTCTGTTCAGTCTAGAATCAGGCAATTCATATGACAGGTACACTTGATTTAAAGTGTGCTGACTCCCCTCCCCACCAGCAACTCCAGATTTTATCCCCCTTAAATCACCATTCCAACAGGAGGAGAAATAGACAAACATTACTGAAAATCTCAAAGAAAAGTTTCTCACCAGGTTGAGTATATCACGGGAATGATCTTCACAAAGCCCAAAAGTCACCAGGGGTCTGTTGGAAATAGTTGCAAGAGTCAAGCCCTCACAATTACCAGAAATTCAAGCTGCCTTATGCATGTGTGGAAAAGATCTGTAACATACTTGCTCTCTGAAGCACCTTAAGGGTAACATCCTGTTCACTTTTTGCCTAGATGATATCTGTATTTCAGCAAATGTCAGCAAGTCCACATACTTTGGCAGAACAAATGTTATTTTTCCTTTCATAACTGTCCTAAGAGGAATTGTGCAATCCTATAGATTATCGCACGGAGCTCTTGCTGGCACATGGCCAAGGCAGAAATACTCTTCTCCGGAGGAGGCAAATTGTGAATTAGGTTCATTGCTGGCAAATTGCTTTTTGTGTTCAGTTTAATTTAGTTTTCATGATTTTTCCTGAGGGCTCATCCGGCCTTGCTCAACTAACTGGTTTAACAGATCAGCTTAAGTTCAGAAACCCTCATTCTTTGCAAGATGTCAAAATGTCTTCTTATTCAGTTCCTGATTAGGACAAGTGAGAGTAACAAACGTTTTACAGGTGTTAAATTCTCCCAGACAGATATGGTTTAGCAAACGGTGGGGCGGGGTGGGGGGAGTGGATTTCAATAAATTACACCAGGCATAATTGTACTCGAACTCAGAGGGAAGACAAAGAAGGAGGAAAGAGGAGGAGGAAGTGGCTTTTCACTTAAAATGAAAGTTACATTCTCTAGACAATGACTTCTCTAAAAACATGTTGGACAATCCGTGAATAGCAAAGGTCTTACAACAATGAAAATAGAGGATCTATGTTCAAAACAAAAGAACAGGACCCAAAAGTTCAGGAATTCCATTTCTTCTCACACTGACTGACTAGAATAGTCAGCTGTGAATAAACTCAAGATCCCAGGTTGTTTCTATTAATAAAACATTATTGGAATAATACGGTAAACAGATTCTAATAATAAACCTGAGGGATGTTTTAGTTACAGTTATAGCTACATAGAACACAAACACATGGAGAGTAGTTGAAAGGAGGTGGGAATTTATATATTACATCAAAGAATTCTAGAAGTAGATAGTTCAATATTGACAGGATAACTCCCTACTCACCAAGCTGTCCTATTTTTATTCTCGGCAATGCATTTCCCAGTGTTACTCCGTGTTCAGAAATGGCTGTTGGTGCTCCAGCCTTTATATTTGCTTCCCAGGCATGAGGAAGAGGGGAAAGCAAAAGACAAACACCTCCTAGTTGGGTCCTCTGTCCTTGAAGAACCTTCCTAGGAGAAACATGTTACTAGAAAACTGGTTAAACACACTACTGACGAGAATCAGGTCTTTTTGTCACCCTAACCAAAAGGTGGTTCAGCCACTGAAAAATACAAAGAGAGTAGATATTGATTAGGTAGCTTTGGCCTGTCAAGTACAATTTTCATAAATTGGAGAGGAGATCCTTTGAAGAAACCTGTTGGCGTCTTTTAACCATGATCTCAGGTCTTCTATAAATACTTAACAAATTATTTTCTTAATGCAAATAGTTACTTGGTTCTTTTTTATTTTTGTGATAAAATCATTCCAGTAACGAGTGATGTCACACAAGATGACATTTTGCCAGCTTCTTGTGAAGTGGTGGTTTTGTCCTCCACACAGGTCATGACATTTGACAGGACATGAGAAAGCTCAGCTGACCAAAACCACCCATAAGATAGGACATGAAATGTCTACCATGAATGCCACTCCTTCTGAATGGAGACAGTGTGCTTCCAAAAGATCTTTCTTTCTTTCTTTTTTTTTTTTTTAAGATTTTATTTATTTGACACGAGAGAGAGAGAGAGAGAGTACAAGCAGGGGGAGAGGGAGAAGCAGGCTTCTTGCTGAGCAAGGAGCCCGATATGGGGCTGGATCCCAGGGCCCTGGGATCATGACCTGAGCCCAAAACATCTTTCTTTTAAAATACATGTTACCTAGACCGAATAACTCAGATGCCATTCAATATCCATTAATCTATTTCTCTGTATTCATTTTTCAAACTAAGTAATCATCCTGGCAAGTAGAGAGCAAGGCTCTGAGAGAGGAGAACCAAGTTAGATACATTTTCAAGGGGTATGGAAAAGTTTGAGCAGAGGGGAGGTCCTTTATTGTCATTGTGGGCACGTTGTGAGGCCACTAGTTCGTGGAGGGAAAAAAAGGGAGAAATCTGGGGTGCCTGGTGGCTCAGTCGTTAAGCATCTGCCTTCGGCTCAGGGCCTGATCCTGGAGTCCTGGGATCGAGCCCCACATCAGCCTCCTCTGCTGGGAGCCTGCTTCTTCCTCTCCCATTCCCCCTGCTTGTGTTCCCTCTCTCGCTGGCTCGCTCTCTGTCAAATAAATAAAATCTTAAAAAAAAAAAAAAGGGAGAAATCTGGGAGAGCTCCCCTTAAAAAAAAGAGAACATGTAGTCAGAATTCCATAATTAACCTTGAATAAATGAATGAATGAAATAAAATACATGCACAGAATAATTCTCAGTAGATCTTTCCAGATGACTATTGTATAAATGCATGAGTAGATGAACATAGGAATATATCCTCAAAGGTGAATTTTACCTGTGAAGATACTTTTATTTCTTCATGCTGTTGTTGTTGCTAATATTGGAAGTTTTTATAACAGCCAATTTTAGATATAACTAAAAAAAGAGTATGTGTGGTCCGCATAGCCAGCCTTGAGAGTTATTCATGATGGTGAATATCAGAGTAACAAATACAGCAGGGACACTCAGAACCACGCATCGCATGCCAAGCCAGGCCCTGCGAAGCACCAAGGGGCCTGGCCACAGGAGCAGCTGCAGGGCGCTTAGTATCACCTTAACATGGCATCAGTTCATCCAGCCCCGAAGCAAAGAGCCTCGAAATAGAAGCACTCGCTACAAGAGGATTAATGGACAGGGTTGCCTCACTTGGCCATGAACAAACGAGTATACCCAGTTTCACCTTAATTCTGTACCATAGCATAACTCTGAGCAAGCCTTGCTTTCCTGGTGTGGCATAATGATTAAGAATACCAGCTATTGTTTCCGGAAAATGTGAATTCAAATGCTGCATCTCTTCCACTTTCTAATTGCATGGGTTTGAGCAAATTATTTAACTGCCTCGAGCTTCAGTATCCCCATTTTTAAAATGGGCAAAATGCAGTTGCCTACCTTCTAAGTAATTGTGAGATTGTGGCTTAGTGATGTCAGCCACTGTGATTAGTTGCTGGGGTTTTAGGGGGACTGTATTAAAGTTCTCCAGAGAAACAGAATCAGCAGGCATAATACAGGGAGAGAGAGAGAGAGAGAGAGAGGCATAGACAGAAATCAAGAACAGACAGATAATTATTTTAAAGAATTGGGTCACACACTTGTGGGTACTAACAAGCATAAATCCATTGGGCAAGCAAGCAGGCTGGAGATTAAGATTTGAAGAAGTCTTGAGTCTGAAGGCCGAAAACCTTGGATAGGTTTCCATGTTGCAGTCCTGAGGCAAAATTGCTTCTTCTGGGTAATTTAGCCTTTGTTCTTATGGACTGCAACTGATTACATGAGGCCCACCCACATTATGGAGGCTACTCTGCTTTACTTAAAGTCAGTTGATTTAAATGTTAATCACATCTAAAAATTTTTTTTACAGCAACCTCTAGACTATTGTTGGGAAAACAAAACAAAAGACCGAGTAACCTATAGCCAAGTTGGCACATAAAAATTAACCATCATAGGGACCTAATAAATATCACCCCCTTCCCCACCTGGATTCTGAACAAATAAAGAAATAAGACAAAAGGGTTGTGGGTTGGAAAACCCAACTCTACCTTCTATGGCAGGCAAAGGCTAGGACAGGAGATGTGGTTCATATTTGCAGGAAAGGGTGTGCAGTGGAAGTAGAAACTCCTCCCTGCCACCCTCTGTGCAAGTAGACGAACACAAACAGCCCACACACGCTACCAGCTGGGATGGACAGCATGGGGGAGCTGGGAAGAACTCACATTCCTCCTGACCGGTTCACACCTGAAAACACAAAAAGAAGATGTGGTTTTTTCTTCCCCAACTTGCCAATCAGGTAAGTCCCTCCACCTCCCCAGAGTAGAGGCAGCCAAGCAGCAGAGGGGCAAGAACTTTTTCTGCCAACTACATGTCCTGCACCGGAAGGAACTATCGGGAGTCAAGAAAAATCCTGTCACCTCCCAGTACCCTCCTCTCCTCACCCCCGCCATCTGTTTTTTTAAATGATGGAGTTATGCTGTCTACACTTGCTAACTTAAACGTTCAATCTATGAAATTAAAGTTCTGGAGGATTCCATTTTGGAGACTTGGAAAACTTAAGGAAGCTTGACCCAAGACCTATCCAGAGCCCTGTAGAATCTTGTATTCTACCAGCTGTGTATTTACACCAAGAGCCACTGGTTTGTGTCTCTACCCGCCCCCCACCCACAAGAACTTTAGTTGAAAACCAGCTGGGGTTTAAAATGTCAGGTCTGCTTTGGATCCCATGACATGTCCAAACCAAATTCCCAGCATGCAGGAAAGCGGCTCTGTCCCTTCGTAATAGCCCTCAGAGCCTCAGCCAGCTCGATGCAGAAGGACCCCGACATGCTCAAGGCAGGGGGAGAGCCAGGATCTTTGGGGGATCCTTGAGAGTGTGCTGTTAGAAAGCCCACCCTTCCTTTCTCTGTAAAGAAATCTGGGTGCTGAAATCTGATGTGCTGACCTCACCTCTCTCCCCCTGGCCCAGAAGCCAGGGTTGCTCACTTCCGGTATGCTTGAAGTGGCTTGCCTGGGCAGGATGGTGTCAGACCTAGTAACAGTCAGAGCTCGGGAGTGGAACAGCGCTGGTAAAGGCAGATGAAAAATTCAAGTGATTTTTGGTTGGCAGATGGGTTCAATACGGGGGTCCGCTTGGCAGCTTAGGAACAGGGTGATGGGGTCCCCGTGGAGAGGTGGTAGCACGGATCTCCACCCCAGCTCCTTATTCCGAAACCAGCAGAAACTGGCCAGGCTTGGTGTTTGTATGAAGTAAGTCTTTTAGTGCCAAAGCAAGTTGAGAAGATTGCTGAGTGAGTCCCCCAGGTTCCTGGTGATTGGGCAAATCCGAAGGAGCCCAGGGAGTTGGAGTTAGAACCAAGCACCAGCCTGGTTTGGGAAGCTGTAGAGAATCAGGGAAAGAACACGAGATTTGGAGCCCGTTCTCTCCATTAAGCAGCTGTGAGATATTCAGCAAATTAGTTCATCTCTTGAGAAACTTCATGACTTCTCTAGGGCCACATTTTGACCTTAACTCTAAAACTAATGTTTTGCAGCTAACTTTTCCCTGGCAGGAGAAATGGCATGCTAGAGTAGAGCTAGTTTCGGGTGTGGCTTAAATTTGAGATCTGCCTTATGTCCTGTGTGACCTTGGACAGCTGTTTAACTTCTCTGAGCCTCAGAAAAACAGGTAGAGCCACCTCGCAGGGCAGTGTCTGGAGGAATAAATAAAATAATAAAGCACTTAATAGTCTCCCAAAGGACTTGCTTTCTCGTTCTTTGGTGTCTTTCCTGGAGATAGACATTTAGGGAACTGGGTTTCAGATTTGTGGTACAGATAACCCTCTGGATTTCTTGATTTTTTTTTTCTTTGCCTATGTCGGGTATCTTGATATTCTCCCTATGGTTGTCCAGGAGAGTCACAAGATCTGAGGCCAAAATGAAAGAGAGAGTGAGAGAGAGAGAGAGAGAAAGTAAGAAAAAAAGAGAGAAAGAGAAAAAGTAACCTGCTTGATGTCCTGAAGTCAGTTCGTTCACTGGTTCTTAGAGGAGACTTGAGGTAGACAAGACTAGGGGTTCCCGTACTGTTTCCTGAGCTGCCTAACAGCTTCGGGAAGGCCCGACTGCTGCAAGAATGCACCCGGGATCACAGATCGGCATGGCTGCCAAGTGCTTGGAATGGAGGGCAGTCATCAGGAAACACCAAGGAGGCCTGGAGCCCCAGCCAGGGAGTGGTTTATATCCAAGAAGGTCATAACGTAAGAACATTTTATGCCAAAAAACAAGCCCAAATCAAGTGATAGTGATATTGGTCAGCAAGGCAAGAATTATTGTTAGTGGGTTTTTTTGTTTTGTTTTGTTTTGTTTTGTTAAGAAATGAAAGAATTGGGGCATCCACATGTTAATCCATGTAAAAATACTTTTTAAATCCTGAAATACCCTATTTCTTGAGTGCTTAATTTGCACGAGGGGCTTTTCGTACACAGCACAGTGAGTTCCCATTTTTAAGGCGAGGAAACGGAGTCTCAGGGGTGGTGACTAGCAAAGTCACACAGCTACCTGTAAGCCCATTCTCCCAGAACTACTAAGAGGTACCACCTCCAAAACTTGCAGCTGCCAGTGCTGGGGACGTTGGACTGGACACACTGTGTGCATTTACCGTAATCATCCCCGCAGAGCCGGAGGAGCCGCTCTTGCTGCAAGCTGAGGGAACGGGGGCTCAGGCGCACAGCACACTTCCGCAGGGGTGCTCAGTGAAGAATGCCGGGAACTGAAGCCAGGACAAGCACTCGACAGCTATCTGGATGGGACACCCTGCACCTCGCCGAGCACATTGCGGCTTAGGTGTCCCTCACACAGAGTGCTTTGTCGCTCTAGAAAGGGCGTGCACAGGATTCCCAAAGCAATCTAGCTAGGTTTTCACAACGAAGCTAACAGAAGGAGCCAGTGGGGCTCGCTAAATACCCCTCAGCCTCTGCCTTCCGCACCCACTGTGGGATGACACCCCCCGCCCCGCTGAGGCCGGGTGGGGCCACGTGGCTCGTGCTGACCAATGAGCTGCGAGCTTGGCGTCTCTTTCAGCCCAAAGCATTTGTCCGCGTGGGACCCCCGAGAACTCTCTTGCTCGGCATATTTGAACTGGTAGCTGTTTGTCCGTTTGGATCCTGAATGACTATAATAGCAGAGCTCCTTGATGGACAAGGAGCATGAGGAAGCATTAAACATTTGTTATTCTAAGCTGTTGCGATTTGGCTATTTTTAAAATTAAAAAAAAAAAAAAAAGAGAGAGAGAAAGAAAGAATCCTGACTGACACGGAACCAGAGCCAAAGGAGTTTTGTAACCCTTCCAAGGGACTCGGCAGGTGCCAGAACTCTCGGTATCCAAAACCATGAACTCGAGTGTTACGGCGACCAGGCAGGGCAGGGTAAATAAGTGAAGCAGCTGAGCATATGACGGTAGAGAGGGGGAGGGACTGGGTCAAACTGGTGGGCACACGCCAGTGAAATGTCGGCTCCGTCTTGCCCCACAGCTTGCAGTTTCTGAGAAGTCAGACGGATGTTTGTGATTTTTCCTAATGGAGAAAACACTGTGGGTGAAATACGCAGAGCTGTGGGCTAAGTTCACTGTACAGTTTCCCATCCCCTCAGCCTCACGTTCGCAAAGAAGTTCCCATCTGTCACCCGTAACCACAAGACAGTTCTGCAAGTTACTTGTGGGGTGATGTTGGGCAGTCCATGTAGTCCTTAGCGCTCCCATCCATAAAATGGGTTAAGTGACAGAAAAATGGATAACTCTTGATCATTCTCAATGCTTCTGCTTAACAAAATCTCATACAGTCCGCTGCAATATGTAACTTACATGTTTCAGTTTCCAGTGATGCTGTAAGTCTTAACCACTGACCCCCTTCTCCACACAGCAGATCCATAAAATCAAGGTGAAGGACCNCCCTTCTCCACACAGCAGATCCATAAAATCAAGGTGAAGGATCTCTGGGCTATGTGATGCCAAAATTTTCTTCCATCTAAAAAGCTGTGTCACTTGAGCAGGAGGAATGTGGTACTCTCTCCCTACTGGAGATCCTCAACATCTCTTCTTCCCCTACGAGAAACCCCGGTTTTGGTGTTGTAGTTGACAGTGACACAGAGGCATGTCTCCAGGGGGAGATGTTGTGATGTTAAAAATGAGATGATGTCTCTCACCCTGATATATAGTGTGTCTGAACAGAAGAACCCCTAATATGTGATTGCGTGCATATTTTTTCTGGCTTGTGAATTTCCAGGTCCTAATTTAATTCCAATGGTTTGAATATAGTTATCTTTGGCCTCCTTTAGCTTTATAATCCAAACCATCAAGGCAATGCTGCTCTTAAAAATGATCTCTCAGATTCTGTTCCAGTGCCGACGATGGGTGGCTCCCATTGAAAGTCTTTGTAATGAATCTTTTCCTGTGGTCACGTTGTCGACTCTGGTCTATAACTCTTAAAAATCCATCCAGACAGGCCTTCAGATGCATTTTTTCCAAAAGAGCCATTGTAATATTTGTGGGACCAGGAGCGAGAATTTGCCAACGTGTGCATTAAATAAATGGAACAAACTTTTGTTCCTGGTGGGCTCTGACGTCTCTCCCACTTTGATAGCATGTGTGGGTAATGCTTCCATCAGTAGCACCTTTTACTGCCTGTCTTTAGTAAAGGAGGATTCCCACCCCATTTATCAGGACACTGAATGTAAGAAACTATTTTTCTCTGGAAAGCCCTTCATGTGGTTGGAATGAGACTGAAACTTCCATTAGACAATCATTCAGTTGAAATAAAATTTATCATAAAGGGCCACCCTAACATGAAATCTTTATATGTAGCAAAGAGGTCTTAATTTGAAACAAATAAAAAAACCAAAACGCAATATTAAATTGTCAGGGAATAGGTCCAAGGCCATGTGATAAATTGGTCACAACCCAAATGTTAAGGCTTGAAAGAGAAAAATGAATATAATTTTTAATTTGAAGTTAATACAAGTGAGGTAGCTACCCTGAAATGCTAGAAATTTCTGGAAGTAATCTGTTTCTTTTTAACTATCCTCGCAACTTTATATAATCAGCATATCGAGACAATCTGTCCTTTCTCCTTACTCATGTTCTTGGAATGTGCGTTCAATTCAACAAATATTTAATGGACTGGTAGGCCTTGTGTGTGCAAGATAACTTACAAGGTCCTGTAGGGACTGCCAAATAAGGAATTCAAAATTGAAGGAAGCAGTTTCCTACAGGTGATGAATAGGCTAGTGATGTCTGACTCATTTAGGGTGCTCTAAAATTCATGTTCCCCGGCCCTATCCCAAGCCCATAAAATCAGAATCTCCAGGGGCCAAAGCAAGAAAATACATTTTATCCATATTCATCAGATGAAACAGATACAGAGCAGGTTTGGGTCCTACATAAGTCAGTACCTCTCTGTTGCAAGTGACGGACATCTAGTTCCGGCTTAAAGCAAAAAGGGAACCCGTCAACCCTAGTAAATAAAAAGTCAAACAAGGGGCGCCTGGGTAGCGCAGTCGTTGAGCGTCTGCCTTTGGCTCAGGGCGTGATCCTGGTGTTATGGGATCGAGCCCCACATCAGGCTTCTCCGCTGGAAGCCTGCTTCTTCCTCTCCCATTCCCCCTGCTTGTGTTCCCTATCTGGCTGGCTATCTCTCTGTCAAATAAATAAATAAAATCTTAAAAAAATAATAAAAAATAAAAAATAAAAATTCAAACAAGAGTGATGGCTTCAGGCACAGCTGGATCCAGGTGCTCAAGCAAAGTCATCAGAGATTGAGTGGTTCTCCCATCTGTCACCTCTGTTTTCCTGTGCATTGGCTTTGTTCTTAGGCACAACCTAAAGCACCATAAGAAGTATTAGTAGTGGTGGTGGTGGTGGTGGTGGTGGTGGTGGTAGAGGACTTCTTACTATGATTCAGGCACTGTACTTTACCTATTTTGTCTCCTTTAGTCTTTACAATGATGATAAGAGGTAGGGAACAATCTCCATTTAACCCATGAAGAAAGAGGGACTCACATAGGTGTAGTGACTTATCCAAAATTGCCCAGTTACCAAAAAAGATGGAGAGAATTAAGCCCAAGCCTGCCTGTCATAGTTCCCACTTTCTAACCCCTTCTCATACTTGAAGGTAAAATAGGCCAAGCCTATGTAAAATACTGAAAGAAAAATAAGTGTCAGAAGAAAAAGAAGGGCAGGAGAATGTAACTCAGAGGCAGTCTGTCTCTATGTTTCATAAAATGCCTCATACCCTCTTAGTTCTCTGTAGATTAAGTTTTAATAGGCCCAGGAGTCTGCATTTTGGATGTTCCCCAGTTGATTTGATGCACACCTTAAAACTACAAAAACTTCGTGAGTAATTCATCACAGCTTACCAGAGATTTGCTGAAACACTTGAATCCATGGGTGGTACGTGCAAGACTATTGGAAAACTTCTGTTTCAGCAAGCAAGGTTTGGGGAGTCATCAACAAAAAGGCAGAGAAAATTATTCCAGGGCCCTCAGAGGCAGAAGACTAACAAAATCTTTATGGTCCTAGCTGATAGGATGTTATAAGGCTTGGACTTGTGGTTTCACTAGAAGGAAAAAAAAGATGTAACTCATGGAAACAAGATTTNGGGTTTCACTAGAAGGAAAAAAAAGATGTAACCCATAGAAACAAGATTTAATAGTAAAAAGGATATGAAACATGAGGATAGCTGTTAAAAAAAAAAAAAAAACCAGAGGTGCCAATGGGTCCCAGATTTCTAACAGCCTGTCCTAAGAAACTGGTAGATTATGGACTCCGTGAACCATGCCTCCTGGCATTCCCACCTAATGTTACTCTGGTCTTGGTTTTATGACTTGATTTCATCAGTGGGAGTTTAGCCAGCATGACTGAGCAGAGCCTTGCATACTGGGGCTTGTCCTAGTGGAATGCTACCTTGAGACAGCCATGCTGTGAGGAAGCACAGGTTGACCATGTGGACGTAAACCAAGATTCCCAATGAATGACCCCAGCCAATGTCAGCCTCCAGTGTGTGAGCCACATGTGTGACTCCAAGCCAGGTTAGCAGAGTCACTCAACCAATGCACAGAAATCTAAAAACTGATGAGTCATCGTAATTTCAGCCACATGATTTAGGTCAGCTCATTATGCAGCTATTGGTAATGGAAACAAACCAGAATGTATTCTTGTCCTTGGTATAATCTATGGTGTAGTGCACTGTGTTTCCCTCTCTCCTCTGGCTGCCAGGAATCTCAGAGCTAAGTTTTGTGTGTGTTACTATGTTTTCTTTAGACAAGGATTTCTCATTAGAATTTGTCCATCTCTCTCTCACGTTTTGTCTTCTTTATTAATTGATTCATCATATTATATCAGTTGTTTCTTTTTTTTTTTTTAAAGAGTTTATTTATTTGACAGAGCGCACAAGTAGGCAGAGCGGCAGGCAGAGGCAGAGGGAGAAGCAGACGCCCCACTGAGCAGGGAGCCCAACATGGGGCTTGATCCCAGGATTCTGGGATCATGACCTGAGCCGAAGGCAGAGGCTTAACTGACTGAACCACCCAGATACCCCTAGTTGCTTTGTTTTAAACTGACTGAAATTACTCTTAAAATAGTAAAGGTATATATAAAATAAAGATGTGATAGATAAGTAGAAGAATGACTGATGAGGGAGAAATCACAGTGATTGACTACTATTATAAAAACAAAAGTGAATTCCACAAAGTATTAGTATATTTTCTGAGTCAGGCCCTGGTCCAGAAGGTTTCTATGTGTCCTGTCATTTAATTCTCCAAACAACTGTGAGCAACCCCTGCAATCACCCATTTTATGGATGAATAAACTGAGGCACAGAATTTTTGTTTTTTCTCATCCATTGTCTCACAGATGGGTGTCCAATCTAGGGTGCCAGCTCAGGCCTCCCCAACTTCAGTGTCCGCTCTCATAAGCGTTATACAGCGTGTTTATCAGAGTCAAATGTTTTCTCTATTGTGTTGCGCCTATTGGATTGTTGTGTGAGAAATTTAAAAAGAGAGGAAACTATTTTCTAAGTACTTTTTAATCTAAGAGTTGTCACCAGATTACCAAGTACTTCATAAGGGGGCAAAAATTGAAAGTTGGAGATTAAGATTCTATTGCCTGAGTTGGGGAAGCCTTGCATTGAAAAGAAAATTAATGTTCACCTTTAAAACAGAAACTCAAGCCCCAGCTTCTGATGCCACACCGCAGTTATCAAAGCCAGTTCACTCATCTCATTGTGTCCTTTGCTAGATGCATGTTCTTTCAAATGCATATTCTCAGAGAAATACAGTACTTTTGTAAGAGTCTATCTGAAACATTTCAAACAAGCAAACCTGTTTTATAAGTACACAGTGTTACAGCAGGCAGGTGGTCCCCAGACCTTGTACAGCCCATTCACACCTTGATAACATTAAAGCACTCAAGAGCCAGAATATACTTGGATATGCTGACTGAACACATGTTTCAAAATATTCTGCTTGTTCTGCCTTTTGGTTCATTGAACGGTAGTATCACCAACTTTGCCTAAAAAGTAGAGCTTACAGCATGCTTTAAATGCGTTATTGAACTCATTTATAAAGCTTTTATTTTTAAGTGGCTGCAAAATGGAAAGCAAGAGTATTGATTCTGATGATCAAGGATTTTGAAAACTAACTAAAACCACAAGGTTGAAAGAACTTACTATGCATGCCAAATGTGGACTACATTTACTGTGCGTGCCAAACGTGGACTACATTTAAGCTTTGGAAGGATAATTTTTGCTCTTAGATGGTCAGTTGAGAAGGAAAGAAACACAATTTTCAAATGTATCTTATGGAACTGTGTCATTGAACTTTATATCTGAAGGGTAAAATATAATTCAGAATTTTATGATTTTTGGTTTTTACTTTATTAACTGAAAGTTCAGAATTACAAGATTCTTTTTAATTTTAACTCAAAAATTTGACAACATTACTGAGACATTGAAAATCACATTTGTCAATTTAAATAGAGGTTCAGCCCCAGACTGTTATTTCATTACATTCACAGATTGCCCTTTCAAGGGAGAAGTGTCTGTCCTAGAACATTCATATTCTTGTTGCCTTTATGTACATCCTTTCCAAAGGCAGGAGACTGGCCACGTTGACCTTGTGAGACTCATTCTGTCTGAATGATTCCAATCTTCAATCCAAAAGACTGGCTTCAAAGTCCCCCAAAAGCAGTTTGAACCTAAACAGCCCAGAAAGGTGAGACGCTGCTCTGTTCTGAGGTGTCCCTAACAACGGGATCCTCACAGGGCAGCCTGGCCTGCTAAGCAGGTCCCCGCCCTTTCCGCCCCGTGTGAGTGCTGATCCAGGTCAGTTCGACCTCTGTGGCTTCCTCCAGGCTGCAAGTGATGGCCATCATTGCATGAGGACAATGCTCTTCTCAAATTCTAAATGACCAACACACTGACAAAAATACTTTAGTAGAGTTCTGTTAAATGTTCACTCTTACATAGCACAAAAAGCAAGTCTTCACTACCATAACATAGCACGAATAAAACACTATCCCTGGTTCATAATTCACTACCTGGTCGCCTAAGTAATTGTCAGTCTCCTGATCTGAGTGCTGACAGTGGGAAGTAGACTTTTCCCCAATGCCCCCTCTCTGTTGTTTATCATCCTCCTTTCCCCATTTTCTCTCTGGCATCAATAGTTTTCAATCACCAAGGATAGAGAGATAAAATTGTGTTGAGAAGCTCGTTCCTTTTTGCCAAGAATAAGAGAATTCAAGAGAAAAGAAAAACTATCCTCTCCTTATTTTTAAAGTATGCTTCACTGCTCCCTATGCTGAAGAGAGCAATTTCTTCTATCGCTGAGGAACAAATACAGGAAAAGTTAAGTAATTCCCCAAGGTTGCCGACAGCTTTTTCTCCCATCCTAGAATTCAAACCACAACAAGACCCACTTCAAAGTGACCATGCTACAGAGTTCTCAAATTTTAGTTAATAATAAGGTTTCTGCCTACCCTGAGCCCAGTGGGTACCAGAAAACTTTTCTGTAAATGAAATAAAGACCCCATTTTAAATATGTGTTCCTCCCCATGCCCCCCAAAATATAATTTACTTTAAAATATCATATTTGAAGAGAAAACAAAGATAGCCCCCTAGACTTGATTGTTTTTCCTACATGGTTTTGGGAACTGGTGGCTGCATTCATACCCAGAGAATGTTGAAATTTTGCAATATAAGCGAAGTCATTGACTCTCGGGGAACTTTTTCTTCTAAAATGATAGCTATTGTTTTCAGAATAAAGCATTTAGAACAGAGTGACGAGCTCCTAAAATTGCCATGTGGTATAACTTGGCTAAACTTTAAAGCTGAGCAAAAAATCCGAACATCCAGGTGCTAATGACATGATGGGTGCTGAAATTGTCATAGTTTTAAATCATCCTGGCAAAAGTAATTAACCAGAAAGGTGACCAGCAAACTTAGGAAAGGGTCAGAGATAAGATATAAATAATTCCCTCCAGCTGCTATCTGGCTCTCAGAAAAGCAGATGCTATTTTTATCTCCAAAGGAAGAACATTTTTTTCTTCTTGTAAACTTGTTCTTTTTATCCTAAATTGAGGATATGATAGCTTTCTCTGGGTTGAAGAGAAAGGAAAATAAAAACTTACCAGTTGATCTCACAGCTCAATTTTCTTTCAAGGGTCATTTAAAATTGGAAGTATTTCGTCAGACTCATCAGAGAGTGTGGGCAAGTTGAGAAGTCCAAAACCCAGCCACTTCTCTGGAACCAAATGCAAAGATACTATGGTTGAGCCTCTCTGAGGGGACCGAACATTTTTAATTGTTTGGAATGATGTGGCCACATAAATGGTTTTTTTAATCCCCTTTTTTCTTCCTACCCAGAACCCCCCAAAACCCATCCACAACCTCCATTTCCACCCCCACCCCCACCATCCCTGCTGCAGACCGTGAGTAGGGGGGCTGCTACGGTGAGGACATAGTCCCTTAGAGAAAGCCATGGAGACGAATGCAAAGATCTAGGTTTAAAGCCCAGTTTTGCCCCCTCCCAGCTCTGTAATATTGGGGAAGTCACTTTCTGAGTCTTGGCTTGTTATGGAGAAGTACAAACTTGGTCTGTAAGCGGGCAAACTATCCCTGTTAATGTTGGGGTTGTTGAGAGGCTTCAATCACATAATCCGTGTAGAGCGTCTGACACCGCCCTAGACAGTGAGAAGGATTTAAGGTTGGCTCCTGATCACAGCCCCTCTCCCTACCCAGTTCCTAACTCCACTTTGATCAATCCCAGCAACACCGAAGTACATTTAAGAGGAAACATGGGAGAAAAGACGAGGGGAAACAGGAGGATGAAAGCAAATCCGGAAACCTCCAAGTATTCAACACCCTCCCCTCTTTTCACCCTCTTGTCAACAAGAGCAAACAGTGGCCATAGCGCCAATAGCAGCTCACATTTATTGAGCACTTAGTATATTCCTGGCACTGCATGCAGGAAATTCACAAGAGATACTGTTATTCATTCACCACATGTAATATTCAGTTTTTGACTGCCTTGTCCACTCTTCATTCAAACTCCGTTTTCTGTCTATTTAAATTCTGAAATCTCTTCGCTTCTTGCACTCGGATGGTTAGTGTTTGGACCCAAGGCCAGGACATGACACACTTATTCATAGGGGGTTCAATATTGGTAGATTTTGTTCACTGTTGTAGCCTGTCGAGTTCCATCTGCATTGTACAGCCATGTACTTGCTGTAACCCTGGCCTCACGCCACTCATAGATTCACGCAGTGTGTCTTTCGAAGGGTCACCCAAGTCCGTAATAAAGCAGAACTCTTCCTAAGGTTCATACAGCTGCTCTTTCTCCTCCCAGGTGAACTTTTTTTGTCTTCACTGAATTTGGGGGGATAATTTCCACAACATACTCTGATTATAGCAGTTGTTGGGAAAACCAACTGTGTGGCTCCTATGGACCTTGGGGCCATTGAGCAGCTACAGCCTGTCCCCAACAGAAGAGATCCACTCCCCCATGAGAAATCATGTGCAAGTATACCCACTCCCAGTGGGTAATGGGGAACCATCCATTCCAGCTTGTTCTTGTCTGGTCGGCCCAGATGGAGCTCCCAGATCCACATTTGGGAAATTCTCCAATCTAATAATAATAATAATAATAAAGGAAAAGTTGGAATTCTAGAGGGTTTTTTGGCCCCTTAAGAGAGGGCCCAAAATTTCTGCCCTCTTCCTTCCTCCTACCCTCTCCTAATTCACACATATACACTTAGAACCTGCTCCTCCCTTGGTCCTCCCTAAAGGAGGATGCTGATCTCCCCCTCCTTTGGTCTTCCCTCCTGAGAGTCTCTCTTTTCTTCTCGGCCTTGATAGTGTAGACCAGCCTCAGCTCTCCCTCTTGGGAAGATTCGGCCAGCATTCCTTCTGCTTGCTTCCCTCCCTGCCTTTCTCTTTGGACGATCCCTCTTCCCTGTGGCAAGGGTGATTAGTTTCTGAACTCTAGACAGATATTAATGTTAGAGAATAGGGGGGGAAATCAGAATTATTTGGAATACCTCAAATCATAAATTGTTATTAAATACATCTAACATTCTTCATACACATAACTCATTATTAGGAATATCGAGAAAATTGTTTAATAACAAAGATACATAAATTTAGTAGTATTCACAACAAACTAGTCTGGATTGGATACCCAAATGCTAGAAAACATCTGGGTTCATGGTTGGGGAGTTTTATAGGTGAACACTCTACTCCTTTGGTAAGGTGAACACTCTACATAGAAGTGTGTAGAAATTGACAATTTAAAGACATTTTTCTTCCTAAACTTATTTCTTTGAATACCACTCACAGGTTTACTACAAAGGATATCATGTGAATAATCTTAGCTTTCACTTTATTTATCAAAAAAATGCACCATTAGCAGCAGACAGTGCCATGAACATGGATTTATAACATGGTCCAGCTACAAGCAAAACCAGTAATATTGTGACTCCTTCTCTCCTCCGTGCCCCATCCCAGTTACTGGAAACATTGGCTTTGACCTTCAACTCTGCATGAACTTTTCCTACTCTCGCTTTCTTCTTGACATCACCGGATTCCTTTGAAGAGTAATGTCTCTAAGTGATGGCAATCTTTTATTCTCACAGAATTAAGATACTTTTTTCTATTTTCCCAACTTCTAAAATTCATTTTTCTTAGGATGTGAGATTCAGGAAAAAAAATTTTTTCCCCACGAAATGCCAGGAAGGAATCTCTACATGGGAGCTGTTTACTATAATAGCTATCGGTTGTTTTGGCATAACCAGGAATATTTTTTCCACTCTTTTGGAAGTAGCACCCTCATTTTCATTTGTGGGTCTTCCCTGGCTCTACTCTGTGGCCATCAACCATGGTGCCCCAATTCTCCTAGTAGCAAGAGATCTACCATAGTCTCTCTAATGGCTGCAGGCTGCTCATTGACTATGTACATGGTAGAGTTAACTGGTCCCTTATTTAGATCCATTGAGTAGTTGTTATTTGTGGGCATGGAGCTCTGCTAAAATGACAAAGACAGAATCAAAAAATAGTTGATGTTGTGTCTACTCATTGGAAAAAAAAAACATTACAAGTGTTTCACTGGCTTTACTCTTCCAAACCTCCCAGTCATTTAATTGTGACATTCCCAGAAGTTATTGATTTCCCTTGGTGTACCAGTAATTCCTGTGCTTGGGATTAAGAACACTGATTCCATTGACACATAAAATAGGCTTCAGAACTATTTGCTTGGGCCAAAGTGTTTGATCAAATGGCCCATACCATATCCATTCAAGCCATGAGGCTACCTCTCTTACTTTGGGGCTAGTATCTTTTTGCTGCCTACATACACCTGGCCTGGAATAGGCTTATCTTACCAATAGTTATCTGATTAGATTTCCAGGGTTTTGGTGTGAGACTTAAGAGAATGAGTCAAAAAATGTCCACCAAACAACGTATCTTTGGTTCTGGATCCAAGAGTAACTTTTAGCCCAGGCAACAGGAAATTTCTCCAAGGCCTAAGGGGCCTGTCCTAAAGAAATATTTTCTTTCTTTTTTTTTTTTTTAAGATTTTATTTATTTATTTGACGGAAAGAGAAGGAGAGCACAAGCAGGGGAGCGGCAGGCAGAGGGAGAAGCAGATTCCGCACTGAGCCAGGAGCCCATTGCAGGACTTGATCCCAGGACCCCAGGACCATGACCTGAGCCAAAGGCAGACGCTTAACCCACTGAGCCACCCAGGTACCCAAGAAATATTTTCTTTCGTGCACATAGTATTTTCTCTTAAAATATTTTTTAAATTAGCCTATTGATTAAAATGTATGGATTTTACTTTTTAAAAATCTAGATTTCCATTTTCTTTTAAATGGATAAAAATATCAAGAAATAACCCATGTTTCTAAATGGGTCACACATTCTCACTGAGCCCAACATTACCTAGTAAGCTTTGCTTTTTTGCATTTATCTGCCCAACCTTTATTGGTGACTGAGTTTGTGACATCTGTTCGGGTTGGTCCAGCCAAGCTCAGTAGAAGACTTAAGCTTGAGGCCTAATCCTCGTCTACATATGTAATTCCCCTGTGCGTCTAAAGGGGTAGTAGTGGCCAGTGGAGGAGAGGATTCAAAAATATAGTAATTTGGAGCCAAATCAACTTTAACCTTTTCTTATATCCAACAGGTGGTTATTGGTTGGGGTAGGAGATAAATTGCTAAAACAGAGAAACAAAGCAGGAACAACCACATAAAAACAGTAGCTTGAACAAAACAGGTTTCTCTTTCTTGAAATATTACAGGGGCAGTCATAGGATGTAGCTAGCTCCTCTCCAAGAAATCATCCAAGTATCTAGTTTTCTTTTTCCTGGAGAGAAGGATGTCTCTGTCGTCCTCTCATGTGATTTCTCATGAGGCGGCCCACACTCCACATCCAAGGTCCAGCTCATGGGATGGGGGAAAAGAAAATACAGAGGGAACAACCTGCATTTAGGGAAGTGTCTCAGAAGGCACACCCACTGCTGCTGTTCTCACTGTCTTGGTGATAGCCTACTCTCTGCGCTCAGAAGCCTTTCAGAAGCAACTGGGAATCAGAAAGATCCTTCTTCTCAGACACCACACTCACACGCATGCAAACACCACCACCACCACAGCCAGAGACATCTGTCTGTAGGCTCTGGATATTTCTTATTTTTTGAACCAAACAGCAACAAACAGAAATGAAGAAATGCTCTTCCAATCAACTGTGGATTCGACACCAAATTTTGGCTTTCAAAACCTCTTTCCAGTTCTTCCTATTTGTTCACCTTAATGGGTAAGACTTGTAATTCTACCAGCGTGGAAATTATACATTTTCTGAAATGTTTAGAGTGGAAGAAGTCCCTCCTCACATGATTTTTATCTATTTTTTAAAAAAAAACCTTTCTTAAAACAAACAAAAAACCCACCATGCCATGTGTGCGTGTGTGTGTCTGTGCGTGTGTCTGTGTGTGTGTCTGTGTGTGTGTAGAGTATACCATATCCATTAGGGAACAGGTCAGAGAAAAGTATAGTCACACAATGATCTCTTCCCACGGGTTCTCCAAATCTTTGATCAGAGTTGCTTAACAGTTGCTTGGATCAGCTGGCTTTCTCATCCAACAAGAGACTGACTTGCAAATGCCATTTACTTCTCAGGACTTCAAGGCTACCCCCTAGGGTGATCATTCCACCAGGAACTTTTTAAGAAACTTCGCAGTTAAAGCCACATTTTTAAGATGGCTCAAAAAACATCTCTATTATTCACAAGGAGCCATAGCTTTCATGTATTTTTCAAATTTTGTCCTAGTACCAGAAATTTCATTTCATAGCCCCAGTACATTAGAGCGATAAAATCACTGCTGCTCTGGGTGAAGCAGAGTCAGTGGCCGTGAGCTCTAGCAACCGACCCTCCCCGTCATGTCTCACAAAAGTCCTTGAAGCCTCTTTGAGGAGCCCACTGTCCCTTTGTGAATACTGTGTGAAAACCATGCTTCATTGATCTTTGTTCCTAGCCTGAGGTTCACGAGGGGAAGAGATAAGGGGAAAGACATCTGGGAGCACGTGTGCCTTTTCTGTATAATACCAGCACCATCTGTCAGTTCTCTTAGTTCCATAGAGTAGGAGAACGTGGCCAGCACAGGCCTTAGCCAGACAAAGCAGTGGCATGTTGTCATAGAGTCACGCCGTTTGCAGTGCCAGCCTCCCTTGTACTCGCAGCCCTCCTCTGACTTGCATCCTTTTGAAATGTGAAGCAGATGCTGTGTTGGGATCTAGTGGGATCATCACAGCTTATTAGATGAGAGACCACGGGAAGCTCGGTTTCCCCATCCGTAGAACAGGGAATGTGACTGCTTTTTCCGCTCGGGAACCAGTCTCGCCCCCTTGCTTCTCTGACTTCACCAGAAGGGCGTCTCTGACCACCCACCTGTCCTTCTGGCATTCTCTATTCCCTTACCCTGCCTTCCTTTTCTCCACAGCGCTTCTCACTACCTGACATCCCATGTATTTATTTGTTTCTCATCTCTCCGCGATACCAGAATTCAACCTCAGGAAAGCGGAATCGTTGTTTTGTTTTGTTTGCTGCTCTCCCCCTGGAGTCCAGGAGAGTTTTTGACATTTACTAGGTGGGCAGTAAAATGAGTTAGTTGTTGAATGAATCATGAGATTGTTGTGAAAAAGAAAAAAAAATACATGTAAAATGTTCCACATGGTACCTGGCACACAGAAGGGCCTCCATACAAATTAGTTATTTGACTGTCCACACCTCACAGAGACTATAAGATGAAGACTGACTTCATGATTTCACCCCCTCTTCCCTTCTTGCTGGATCTCTTTACCCTGTTTTCCAAGGTACAGCAGGGACTGCCACAACACCAAGAGACACATGCACACAGTAGGTACCACATTCCACTTCTGCTCAAGTCAGCATGTGGAGTGAAAAATCACATACTGTTTGTTTGCATTACCCTTGAAGATTCATTAGGAAGACCTTCTCTGCAAATCGAACTCAGCCAGGTTTTCCTCCAGCATCACACCAGAGTAACGAGTCTTTGGTTGAGTATCAGATGGAGTATTTGGCTTGTATTAGAGCCTATGTTGTACCAAAAACAATAATAAAAATTTAAATCATGATAATGTTTAACACTAGTCTCTTTAAACACCAGGATGTTACTGAGCAAGGTGAGATTCTAATGGCATGGGAGGCTCCCGGGCTCTGAGACCAAATGTAGTGAAGGACTCCCATTTTTTCAAAGCTACACAACATATGTCCTTACAGACTGGAAAGTGGGCCAAAATTATCGTCACTGTTTCATTTCTGTGTTTCTTCTGTCTTGGCCCTTGTCTTCCTCTCCTCCTCCGCCCCCCCTTTCCTTTCTGCCATGTATATAGCTGAAATAGTATGAGTTAGAGGTATGCGTTTACCAAATCACAAGTGGTGACAAAAGACTGTTACGCTCAGAACATTTTCTAGTTGGAAGGATCTTTAGAAGACATCCTGTTTTTTTGCTTTTACACAAGGTATACAAGAAAAGTGGAAATAATTTGTCTAAAATCACACAGTGAATGAGTTGTGGTCCTAGAACCCCGTTCTGTGGCCCCCTGGTCCAGTGACTTTTCTCCACCTTGCTTGCCCCCCAGTGTGTTACATGTAACCCTTCTCCATGTCCGACTCCTAAAACTGTTCACCAGAGGGGCTGCAGCCACCTTGACTTCCCTCTTCTCCTGGCTCAGGATCCGAAGGCCCTTGTTGCAGGGGGCATGCCCAACCTCCTCCCATCCCTTGCCCCTTCCTCACTGCCTCAGGAGTCTGCTGGATTTCCACGAAGCCTCTGGAGCTCTCGCTCGCCGCTCTGTAATTGGGCCAGTGCCCGCCTCCTCCATCGCTTGGCAGCTACTGTAATTCTTGGTGGGAAACATCATTCATGAAGCCCCTGGCATGGGAATCATGACAACATAGGGCATCAGAGCCTAATATTTTCTTTCTGAGTCATGTTGAGCAGAGACAACTTCCTCACACCAAGATCAGAAAACACATCCAGACAGACAGCATGAATGGATAATGAAGAGGACTTAGGGACTCCAACAGTATAAACAGAACTGCATTTTTTAAATAATAAGCATTCGCATATGATGCCAGATGATTCTTGTAGATTAGATTGTGGCTCCGAATGACCTCACGCTGCACTTATGCCCTGAGGCAGGTTTCGAAGGGGTGAGACATTACACAGAACTAGTCTGCTGCCAGAGAACCAACAGAGTTCTAGAAACTGACCACTTAAAAGTTGGACCCTTCTTTGTGTTTGATGGGAGCTCTTGGGCTGGTTTCCCAATGATCGAGCACAAAGCCACCACTGTCATTAGTGCACCTCATCTCAGTCTACCCCTTTTTTCACTCCCTTCACATGCCCCCCCCCACACACAGACATGCTCACGCACGCAGGCATATGCACGTACTCTATGCTCCTTTCAGAATTTTGCAAATAAGTATGTGCATCTCATGTCCTCTTTGTCCAGCTGTGCTCTTCTACATACTCCCAAGGGCTGTGACTGGAGAAAATTTTAGAAACCAAGGTGGAGACCCTTGAAGGCAAGGTGAAATCAGAGCAGCGCTGTCCATGTACTTGCCCAAGGTCATCTGGTGGAGCTGGGTGTTAATTATCCCGCTCTTTGCCCCCAGAGTTCTCTTTGCTTTTGATTCCTACTCGTGATCTTAAGTCCCTCCACATGTTTCGCAGACTCTCCCCACGCTTCACCATTATATTCATTCAAGAGGGGAGCAGGAGGAAGAAGAGAGGGAAAAAAATTGTATAAAATTCCTATCTGTACAACCCTTCCTTCAAGCTTTGGGCTAATGCCTGCAGTAACAATTCTAATAGGCTTTGAAGTTGAAAGTGGGTTTGAGGATATTTTAGCGGGTGCCTTTACAGTCTGACTGATGACATTTTATATTTTAACATAGTTTTGCTTCAGTGGTTTCTTCTCCTAGCAATGGGATAGGAAAACCTTAATACATGAGGATATCGTATGATAAGTGGATAATAATCAGTGGGGACATGAAATGCTGCACAAATCAACAGTGTGTTATTTTTAGAGCGTTCACGTGATAGGATTCATCTTAAAAGCATTTCTAAGTGTTAGGATCTAAAACTCACCATGATTTACTGAAGTCATGGAGAACACATGTGACTCTTGTTTTGAAAATGACAGTATGTGGATACCATTGCTTTTCTTCTCCCTTTTCAGTTTCCTACAAAATTGGTGGGCAGAACCAAAAGACCAGCATAAATTCTCCCCGGTACCCTGCTGTCCATGTTCAAAGACTGGGAGTATTTGGTGTGCATGATCTATGTACCAAGGTGATATTCTAACAGAGACAAATTATGTTCAAACATCTGAAAGTCATCATTTCTATGCATATGCAGGCATTTTGAGAAAAATCTACAAGAGGATCAAAAACAAGATTAAACCACATCTGTTTGGGTTTAAACGACATTGTCTATGTAGTTCAAAGTTGTTTCCTTTGGTATAAAAAAAAACCTGCCCAGCTGTTTTTTATCTTAAATTCTTAGCCTTTATCAAAGGAGTGTTTTCATTGGCTAGCCAATGTTATTTCTAAAAGTTGAACTAGTTAGGAAAGGGGGCTAAGAAAAAGAAAATATGCTTTATTCATCTTGGTTCTAATCCTCAGAGCCCTCTCTTGGCTCGTGCAGAAAACCAAGGCAGGGGTTCAGTTCAATTCTAGATAGAAACACTGTATCTACTGTGTGTCATCATGTCATAAATTAGGTGTTCCATCATTGTATACAAGTAATTGATTACAGTGGACACTGATAAGAAACATGAAACGAAAAGCGAATCCTCAGAGGCGTAAACATCTGACTGCAAGGATGCCCTGCGCGGTTAAACGAGGAAGGGAATGTGTTTGCAAGCTGCCATCTATCAGAAGGTGGTCTTATTTAATAGAGATGTGGGTGCAGAGTGATAGCGCACTAGCGGTGTGTTTCTGCGGGACATCTGACACATTTATAACATTACAATCTCACATCTGGTGATAAAGTCTTCCTATTTTACGAGGAATAAATAAGCCCCACTATGAAGCCCCACTAAATGGTTCAATGGAATGAAACTTGAAAGCAAAAAATAAGAATGAATCAAAGGAATATGATATGACAACCAAACCACTCTAAGTAATCGCTCAGCTGCTTTGTGGTTAGATAATTCTCCGTGTAATGTCCAGTTGTTCTTAGCAGAATGACTAGACAGCGTAACACAGACAGGTAGGTTGCCACATACACGCACCCAAATGGACTTTATAGTACTCTCCATTACCATTTATCACCAATCAACAGGTCATTTGAAGGAGGAGATCATTGAAAAGACAGATTTTCACTGTAGCACTGAGAATCAGTTCTCCTTTAGGCACACACACAAGTATTCTTCCTTATCAAACACAACCAGTTGTAAAGCTTATTGTCATAATTTACATCAAAGAAGCGGTTTCACTCTTCCTTAGTTTTGTTTACCATAAAAACATATTTTTAAGACTAAACAAATAAGTAGGAAGCCCTGGGCCTAAGGGCAAAATCTATTGCGTTTTCTCCCTCATTGGGTTTTATCCACTTCTTGTTTCCTTAATATATTCAAAATCCTCAGTTGAGCTCAGTGCTCGGGCCTCCAGGATCCTACAGGCTGGCTTCAAACCTGAGTTTTGCCACTGGGTAGCTAAATAATTTTGGCTACTTAGCCTCAGTTTCCTTACCTACACAATGGAGGTAATAACGTGACTAATTTCATCAAATCACGGGAAGGATTAAAGGAGAAAAGACATGCAAAGCACCCAGTGGAGTGCCAAGTCATAATCATTGCTCGAACCATCTGCATCATTGTTATCCTGTAGACTCATCTAAACCATCCCTCTGTTCCTCACCCCCCACTACCCCCACTACCCCCACCACATTGCTCTCCTGTGAGCTCAAATCATAAGCCAGGTTCCCATATGGAACAGGTGAAATTACCCAGATGCTTGCATCTTGAGATGGCTCACTGTGTTCCCCTCTGTCACTTGCTTAGCTCCTGCTTCTGGAACAGTCATACTCTTCCCTTCTCAGAGTAACTTCTCCATCTCTAAAGAGAGCCACGACCCATGCCAAGGGTGAGCCGGAGGCAATCACCTTTACTGTGCTTGCTCGGTGAGAAAGGCCGCCATGACTGGGTGATGGCAACCATCCTTGACCACAGAAAGGAGAGGGACAGAAAGGGTGGTACATATTTGCCCCGAAGTCCTACATTCTTGGTCCTGGCCCTTCTTTCCTCTAAGACCTGACTCCATCATTTATCATCCTTCTCAATCACATTTCCCATGCTTTGTCTTGGGAATCATTAAAATAACATCTTAATAGGCCTAACTACTGCCCTACCTCATTCCATGCCCCCCCCACGCTGAGACTTGCACAGCAAGTCCTTTTCAGCAACCTTCATAGCTCCTATTACTGACAGAAAAAAAAATCCACTCTTCTTCAAGCTGATGGGGGTTGGAAATCAGAATTTTACTGCCTTTATTGAGGAAGAAAAATTTAAAAATCTCCTTAAAAGTAGATAGAATTATGGAGCTTTCTGTGACAGACGCTATGCTAAATGCTTTGCTCATTCTCTCTTTGAATCTTCACACGCTTTGTGTGACATAGGTCTTACTATCGTCCCCATGTAATTAATACGGAAACTCAGGCTTGGAGAAGCTAACCTTGCTCAAGGATTCGTGGTGCCATATATTGCTTTTTCATCATTTTCTGTGTTTCTTGTCTTCCCGCCGCTGCCCCTCACACCCACACACCAGGGAAAACATGCTAAGTGCAGAATAGGTGCCTGGGCAATTCCTTTGAAATCACACGGGTCAAACGTATCCCTCAGCAGTCAGCACGTCCAGCCGCGTGGCTTCGCAGAGCGTTTCTGGTCTTCAAAGCTTACATTACACTGGCCCTTTGACTTCTCAAAGCATCTTCCCATGCTTATTTTATCCTCCAAACAATTGTATAATCCAAACTGAATGGACCCATTTGTGGATATGGAAAACAAAGTTCAGGATGGTCCTGAAAATATGCCAAGGCCACATAGCAGCAAGCTCCCTGAGCTAGAAAATGGACACAAGTTTCTCCCGACTTAACTTTTCTTAAGCTCAGGCTTTAATCCCGTCTCTGGCGATGCCTGGAACAAGAGCTCAGAGGCTGCTAGAAGTTGGGGGGCTACGTTACTTCTAAGTCAAACAGCCACTGAAGTCATTAGTTGAAGAGGGTCCGCCCCCAGCGTGTGGCTTGTCTGCCCCCTTCTTGCCTGAGAGGTGAGTTGAGGACAGAGTCTCGGCTTCACAGTGATGTCCTGGTTTTCCTGAATTTATTTAACAACCGCCCTGCATGTTATTTCAACACAGTTTATCTTCCTACGCAGTAATATGTCCCTTTATAATTTCAAGGCAGATCGACATGGACTGGGGCTTTTGAGGTTGCTGGACAAATGTGGCACTGAGATTTATTCAGGGATTTGAATTTCAAATGGGCAGAGGAGGGCTTGGCAGAATGCCCTCCCCTGGGAGGTTGGACGGAACTGCCAGCAAAGGAACATTAACGCTGCTTCTGTGTTTGGCTAATCTTCATCCAGAGAAAGAACAAGTAAGCACAAAGATGTTTCTCAAAGTGGTAGCAGGTAATCCAACGGTTTTTAAAGAGTATGTTTTGTCTCTTGGTTCCAGAAAGGTGTGGTTAAGGGGATCTTCAAAAGAGAAATAATGGAAAAGCCAGCCAGCAAGATCCCTGGTCTGGCTAGCTTTGGAACAAGGAAGCAGCTGAAAGACTTTGTTGGTCATTCGGATGTAGTCTTCTAGGCAGAAGGTTGGCTCAGAGGTGGTTCTGTTCCAATATGGGTTTTGACTCTTCTGTATTGATGTTGCACATTTGGGGTAGGATAGTCCTTCATTGACTGAGCTACACCCACCTGTCAACCAGCATACCTGGCACCAAAAACATAGACCTTCTGTTCCTTCATAGGAAATGTTCTGTGAGCTTCATGTTTGACAAGGAGCAACAGGAATTGATTTGGGGCGATCAATCACTTTTTTCCTGTAGCTAATAAACTTCTGAATTTGTGTAAAAAGCAAAAACCAAAAAATTGAAAGTTGTTACCATCCCCATATCTCCTCGAGCCTGGTTCCTTTTTTTCACTCCAATCTCATCAAATTGTACTGGAATTTCTAAAATCATATCATAAATATTCAGTTCTGTTCAGATGTGATAGTGGTGGTGTGTTTGTATAAAAAAGAAAAAAGTGGTTATTTATTTTGGAAATACATCGTGAAATATTTATAAGTGAAACAAGCAGTCAGGATTGGTGGAGACAGAGAGGAAATAAGATTGACCACGAGTTGGCAGTGTTGAAGGGGGCTACGGTGACATGGGGGTTCCTTTTCCTATTCTCTCTACTTTGTATGTTTGAATTTTTCCATAACAAACAAATCTAAAAATAATGTTTTAATGCATATAAAGTATCCCCCCTCAGCCCCACTACCTGCACCAGCTTGCTCTTCTTTGCTTTGTCCCACTGGATGTTTTTCCCAGCACCTGGAGCTCTCAGGTCATCTTCTCAACGTATTATTGGTTTACTTCCCCATCTGCCACCAGAATATAAGCTCCATGAAGGCAGACACCTGGTCTGAATGATTGATGCCTTAGAGCACAAATGATGAAACATTCTATATATTTCTATAGAAACAATCCATAATCTATTTAGATTTATATCTCATACAGTTCTCTAACCAGAAGATCTGGGGCAATTTGCCTAACTTGCTGCGCCTTTTTTTCTTTACCTTCCACATAGAGATAATTTCTCTCCTTCAGGAATGTTGTGAGTACTAGATAAATACATCGAAAGGGCCAGAGGACTTTTCAGTTTCTAGCCTTCTAGCAAATTAACATCTTAGTTTTGTCTTTTTTTTCTGTTTGAGATATTAGTTGATATTTACAGTTTAATCACCTCAACCATTTGGGAAGATTGGGCAGCTAAAGGTTTTTCTCTTCAGTTTCTTTTTTTTTTTTTTTTAAGATTTTATTTATTTATTTGACAGAGAGAGAGACAGCCAGCGAGAGAGGGAACACAAGCAGGGGGAGTGGGAGAGGAAGCAGCAGGCTCCCAGCAGAACAGGGAGCCCAGTGCGGGGCTAGATCCCAGAAGGCTGGGATCAAGCCCTGAGCTGAAGGCAGACGCTTCACGACTGAGCCACCCAGGCGCCCCTTCTCTTCACTTTCTGAACTGAGAAAGCAAAAAGTCTAATTTTGGCTTTACCAGTTCTGACCCTATCTATAAATTTCTTTTTGCTGATTTCTCCTGCAAAACAGAAAACCAGAGCACATGAACTGGGGTAATCATTAAGATGAGAGAAAAACTATTTGGAATCCCATATAAATGTACAGCCAAATTTTATAGAAATCCCAGACACATTTGAAATATTCAGCAGTTCTCCTAAGGCCTGCTGACAGACTTGATGGTCTTAATTTTTCTCTAATATGTAATTCTCTGTTACAGTAGTCTACAAAATGTGGCAACATAACATTAATGCTTACAAATGTCATAAAAGTACACAGAGCAGAAAACCTCCCAGCTAGAGAAGTTTTACAATCTGCAGATAGAGGCAGTTAATGTTAATCTAGGGAGCTGAAAAAAAACCACAGAATGGGTGGGCATCTTGCAGAGAATGTTCCCACTTGTTCTTTTGAAGTGGGGGGACAGTATTTAAGAATTAACAATGTTTGATTGTAGAGGAATATTCAAAGTAAAGTCCAGAAAGTACTCCTGGTAAAGGGATAAAGAAACAGGAACGAGGGGATGAAATTGTGAATAGAACAGAACCCTGCATTGAAACTGGTAGAGGAAAAAGACAGGGAAATAATTTGCCTCAAAAATTTTTTTCGAAGGTAAACCTCCGTTTGAAATTGTTGGAAATAGGGGCGCCTGGGTAGCGCAGTCGTTACATCTGCTTTCGGCTCAGGGCGTGATCCCGGTGTTCTGGGATCGAGCCCCGCCTCAGGCTCCTCTGCTGGGAGCCTTCTTCTTCCTCTCCCACTCCCCCTGCTTGTGTTCCCTCTCTCGCTGGCTGTCTCTCTGTCAAATAAATAAATAAAATCTTTAAAAAAAAAAGTTGTTGGAAATAAAAGAAAAAACAGCAAGATGAAAATGTGGGAAGCTGTATTACATTGCCCATCAGAGGCACTGTAATACAAATAAGATCAGCACATGATCTCAGAGCTGAAAATCATCGGAGCTGCTAGAAGTCTATGGTGGTTCTTTCTAGAGTTAAAGAATAAATGTATCTCAATTGTTGAAATCAATCAGTGAGCCAACGAATGTTTAGTAGCACCTGCCGCAGGCCAGGCACTGGGGAAATACAAAGGCAAAGGGGGGCAAGCAGTCTCTGCCCTCACAGCATTCACAGTCAATTAGAGAAGACAAGTAGTAAGACCAGTACCTATAGACAATTAACGAACTTAGGGTGAATTAGCAAAATAACCGTTCAGGTAGTTTCAGCATTTAATAAGGAGATCTAGCCAATCTAGGGGGATGGGAAAAGGTATGGGAGAGCCACAGAAAAGTAACCATGAAGAAGAGTCATTTATTCAAGCTTGAGCTGAATGATTGGGAATTGGCTAGGTTACCAATGGGGAAAGGTTTTCTACAAATAGCGAATAGCTTGCACAAGGGCCCTGGGGCAGGAGAAAGCCGGTTGAATGTATCAACTGAGAGAGGTTCAGCAGAGCTACAGTGAAAAGAAATTGGAGGGAAGTAGCCAAGACGAGCCAGGAGGAGTAGATAGGAGTCAGATTATACAGGGCCTTGTTGAACATTTAGAACAATTATTCTATGAGCAAGAAGAAGTTACGGGAAGTAAGACCAGAGAAAACGTAGTGACTCTTCTTGTGAGAGTCACCCCTTAATAAGATGAATTACAGTTGAGATGTGCTAGGAAACAGGCCATTTGGACACATCCAGACACCTCCAGAGCTACAGAATTCTGAGAACTCTTTGTGCCCTGTGATTGAAGAATCGCAGTGTATCCTGCCAAAGGGAACACAAACATACACAAACACACAAAAACAAAACTCTGGAGACCATCTCTGGAAAACAGACGAAGTAATTCCAAACCACATCTAAGGCACGAGTGCTCAGGAAGAGATGTCAGGTGGGTGGGGCCAACCCACCCAGAGGCTTATATTGGGCAATCGCAGTGAATAGCTTGGAGTGGAAGGATAATCCGAAAGGTTGGCATCTCCCAAAAGCGCCACAAATGGGAGTGGTAGACTCCCCCACCCCTGGAAATTCTGGCTCGTGGTCGGTTGCTTAGGAATCTGCTTAGCGGCCGGTTCCACCCATTTGCTCAAGACGAAAACCTGGGTATCATTCTCCTTTTCAGATTCCTCCTCCTTTACTCCACACACTGAATCTTGCAGCAAAGTATTTGTTGTTCTTCCAAAATATCTTGACCGTGTCTCTACTGATACAACCCTGGGGCAAACCACTGGTGTTTCTGGCCCTGACGACTGATGTAACACCCTAATCCTTTGCAATCCATTCTCCAGGTAGGAGATAATGACCTTACAACCCGTAGATGTGGTCACTTCCCTGCTCAATATTTTTCAGTGGTTTCCTCCCGCACTTAGAAGAAAATCATTCATTTTTCTGCACGACAAAGCTCTGTGTGATCTGGCCCTCTGCCTACCTTTCCAACCTGATTCCACGCCGCCCAATATCCTCTACATCTAGCCTGGATTCAGTTCCTTAAATGTGCTGAACTCTTTTCTGACTCAGAGCCCAAGAACAGTGTTTGGTAGAAGGGTTTTCTGTACCATCTGGGAGGTTAAAGGAAATGCAAATTCTCTGGTTCTACTGCTGACCTAACACATCAGGATTTGGGGGGGGGGGCTGGAATCCAAACTAACAAGTTGTCTGTGTGATTTTTTTTTTTTTTTTTTTTTGAGTGCTGAAGTCTGAGAGTCACTACTCAAAAGATTTCTGTTCCCTGGGCCTGAAATATTCTGTGCTTTCAGGAGAGAGTTTACCAAAAACCAAAATAGCAAAGGTTGAAAATGTAGAAACGTATTTCTTTTTTATGGAAAAGTGTTCGTGGGTAAAATGGGGCTGGACCGGGATCCCACTGTACCAGCAACTCATACTCCTACTATCTTTCTCGTTGCTTCACCGCTCCTGGCCTCTGTCCTCAAGTTCACATCATGATTCAAGAGCTCTCCTCTGGTTCCAGCTGTCATCATTTCATTCTAGGCACCTGGAAGGAGAGAAAGGAAAAGGTCATGACCTTCCCCTTAAAGATCCTTCTCAGAAGTCATGCACACCTCTTCCCTTTGCACCCCTTTGACCGGAATCTTCCTCACATGGTCACACCCAACTGCAAGAAAGGCTGTCACGTTTATTCTGAGTGGTCTCTCTGTCCACCCACACTTTGGGATTGTATTTCTAAGGAAGAAGGGAGGAATATATATTGGGAATAATTTTCAGACCCCACCACATCTCCCATTCTGTGTATTCTTCCATTTAAATGTATCCTTCTCAAAGAGCCTAGCCACTGGTTTGGAGTAAACCCCATTCTATTGTTTTCTCTCATTGCACACAAATGATTTCCTTTACAGCTCACAATAAAATTTGTACTTATGTCTGTGTAAATACATTGAGTGGTTCCCCCACTAGACCGTAGAAACCACATGTATTTTATTCCACATATGTCATCTAGCACCTGGTACACAGCCTAGTACCTAGCGGGCCCTCAGTTAATATTAGTTGAGTGAATGAATGAAGAAACAAACAAAATAATCCTTCTGTGGCAGATTGAAAGGGTTGTGCGGAGAAATATGAGAGCCACTAGACGAGAGCCATTTCTGCCTGCCCCTGCCATATGGCCTGGCACTCGCTCAAATCAGGGGACCTCTAGTTCCAGCAACATAAAGAAGAAATCCCATCTCTGCTATAAACCTATATACTCTGAACCAGTATGATAGAAGCTAGGAAAGAAAAAAAAAATCATGGCAAAGAGAGAGCTCAAAGGCTGTAACAATAAATCCAAATATATTAGTAATCACATTAAAAAGGAGGAGTACAATTTGCCAGTTCCCTTGCACAGGTTCTTAGATGTGGATAAAAATAAAACAAAATTCATAGCTTACAAGAGGTATGTGTAAAACAGAAAATTTGAAACTAAAGCAATATGCAAATACATAGAAACCCAACATTAATCAAAAACAGCTCTTGCAGAAAATATGAATATCACATTTTATAGACAAAAGAATAAGAGTAGACAAGGATGTTATGTCATGGCAAAAGGGAAGATGGAACTATTCTGAGCCTATACATGCCTAACAGAATTTCAGAATGTAAGTCAAAAATTAAATAGAAATAAAAAGAAAAGTTATCCAGTCCACAATCGTAAGGGAGATTTAACACATCTGCTTCAGAAAGCACTCTATCAAGAACAGAAAATTAATAAGGATATAATAATTAACAAGTTTGATGTAATGCCTGTTTAGCACTCCACCCAACAATATTACTTTATTTCTCTTTGAAAGTATGTGCAACATAGATTTTTAAAAATTTAACATATATGAGGCCACAAATATTACAGAATCGAAATTATGCAGATATCAAAGGATCTAATATAGATCACACAGACTGTGTTCTCTGACAAGAGTACATTAAAATTAGAACTTAAGAAAACAGGATTAAAGAAAAACCCCAAAAAACAGGACAGTCACATCCCCAAATACATACATTTAGAAATCGTAAAAGCCTTCTGTTAGTAATTAGTAAATGAAGAAAGCAAAAGAAAATTATTCAGATATAAGTGACCAAAAATCCCATATCTATAACAGAGTAAAAGCTCTACTTGGAGGAAAATGTATCAACTTAAAAACCTAAAGAAAATAAAAATGAAAGGCCATGAGCTGTGTTCACCTCAAAAAGCTGGGAGGGAAAAGGAATAACAGAGAAAAACAAGCACGTGGAAGGAAACGACAAATATAAGAGCAAAACTTAAGGACATTCTTTTAAAAACAAATACAAGGATCAACCCAGTCTGACTCTAGCCCCTTGAGAAGCTAATAAAATGACAAACCTGTAGGAGAAGAGACTCTCGATCAATGTGGAGAATGAATGATCAGCCAATGGATGAGCTGACTTTCGTGATTGTAAGGAAAGGGATGGGATCGTGCAGGTGAGAAAAATAGTCCAGTGCCTGAAGCTCGCTAGGAACCCAGTAAATATCACTTTCTCTTCTCTCAATAAACTAATACATGAATTAAAATGAAGGGTTAATGCACAAGGACAATTCAGGGCCATGATTTCGAAATGTGGAGGACTTTAATTAAAGAACCAATCTTAAACGGAATCCCAGTATATAAAATAATAGCACAAGGCCTCTGAATAGAAGTGGTGGCAGAGGAAACCCCTTTGTCACGAGGTCCCACTGGCCATTTAAACACTTCCAGGGAATCCCTGGAACTGCTGAGACGCCAGTTTCAAAACCAATAATTTCATGTATTGCCTAATTCAACAGATCTCTTTTGAGGGCCCACCACGCCCAAAGTGCTCGGGTCTGCAGGGCCTTCCTGTGTGAAACAAGGAGTGATTCACACGATGGAGATATAAAGGAGGCCCATTGCAGGACATCTCTTTAGACCACAGGAGCCTTCTGGCTTTACTAAAAGTAGAAAGCTGTCTCCTCCTTCATCCTTCTCATAGCAAAATGCAAGCCTGGACCACATCGACCATCATCAGTTGCCAAGCAAGAGAACACTCTGGCCAACAGCCATTGAAATCGTTGATTGGGAGAATACTGGGTAATTCACCATATCCGTGAAACAGATGAACAGTGATGCACAGGAAATTTAGAAATCAGGGGCAGCTCTAGCTTTTAGACCATAGAATCAAAGAAAGTTTATTCATACAGGTGCTACAATAAGATGAATCAACTCCAAGACCCATCTTTCATGTGTCTCTACTTGAGATGCACTTTCCAGGAGAGAGACTTCAGTGGGCCCAGCATCACGATGAGCTGACCTTCCTTTTGTGTGACCATTGCTGTGATCTTTGATACTCAACTCTCTGCAGCCTTCTAGACTGATCCATGTTCCGAGCCTCGTCCCTACTTCCTGCTAAGTCTGTCAGCCTCTGGTATTCCTTAGAAAAGTTCCCCCCTTTGTTAGGATGACTACAGTCAGGGCCTGTTGCTTACAAAAAATCCTGACTAATGGAAAGGGGCTTTGTTCAAAGGGTTGTGGATAGTTAATGTCCGTATCTTTGTAAGACTGGGGACATCATGGCATTGGTACAATAGGCTAGAATCTTATCAGTAGATTATGGTTTTGAGCTAAAAATAGTAGAAGTTATGGACTTAACCTTACTAAAAACCTCTAAATGTAAGGAAACTTTGGGAAAACCCAAGGGCAAAGCTGTAATTTCTGTTATTGGTTTCTGTTGTATATTTGGACCTGACTCTGTCTTCTGAGTGAATGGTTTTCATTGATTACAATTGTCGTCTTCTTGCCTCTAATTATAAAATCTTGAAATCAAAGCAGAGGGGCCTGCAATAAACCCTTTTCCCTGCCAAAGTGAGTTTGTCAAAACAACAGACAAAACAGAACTCAATTTGATCATCCCAGGAGAACGGAACTTAGAAATCCTTTGCCAAAAATATTTTCAGAGCAAGCCTTCCATCAGAAGGTGCCTTTTATCTTTGGAGACATCAGTAAGCTGACCTTAAGAAAATGTAGCTGTGCTCTCTCTAGCCTTAAATGTGTGGGAACCAGACGGATGTCTCCATATGCCAGAATTTTTATTACAGAACTAACCCAAACCCCTCAAAGAGCATCGTAAATTCACAGTAACATGTCCATTGAGACTTTTACCCAGTGAACGTGTGGGGAAATACAAATATTGTCAAGGCCAGTGTTTGCCAAACAATGTCTGAGACACCATTAGTGACCCAGGCAAGGGCCTCACTGGCTTTTTCCTCAGTCGATCCTTGATTTTTTACATTTATTGAACCCACACTACATATAGAAAGTTAGCCTCAAGGGAGTCACTTCCTGAGAAAGAACAGAGCCCCACAAATCTAGAAGGTGTCCATCTTAAGAGAAATAATGAAAACCATGACCTTGGGGAATCAGAAAAAAAAGACTGCACTATCTTTAGAAATCATATGGATTCATCCTTAAGGCGCTTTACCCTAAAATAGATGCCAGGAAGTGGTCATCTGATAAATAGCACTGGGGATCTGGCCAATAAACTTGAAAAGTTACTCAACCTCATTAGTCTTCAGGGAAATGCAAGTTAAAACCACAGTGGGGTAGCACTACACCCACCAGAATGGCTAAAGTTAAAAAGATGAACCATACCACATATTGCAGAGCAGGGAGGACCTGGAACTTTCATAAACTGCAGGTGGAAGCTTAAATTCCCTTAACAATTTTAGAAAACTATAGGCATTATCTTCTAAAGTTCAATATAGAACACACTCTATGACCGGCAATTTTACTCTTAGGTATATTTTCAACAAATTTATTCACCCAAGAAGAAACATGAATGAGAATGTCTTGAGCAATATGATTTGTAATTGACATGACGTGACCTGGAAATAATCAAATGTCCATTAACTATAAAAGATAAATAAATCTATGCAATTGAAGCTATCCAGTAAGGCAGGGGTGCTTGGGTGGCTCAGATGGTTAAGCATCTGCCTTCAGCTCAGGTCATGATCCCAGAGTCCTGGGATCGAGCCCCATGTTGGGCTCCCTGCTCAGTGGGGAGCCTGCTTCTCTCTCTCCCTCTGCTGTTCCCCCTTCTCACTCTCTCTGTCAAATAAATAAAATCTTAAAAAAAAAAATCTATCCAGCAATTCAAATGAACAGGCTACAAGTGACATACATGAATCTTAGGATCCTAATATTGAGTAAAGGAGGCCAGACAAAAGAATGTGTATGATATTGTTACATTTATACAAAGGTGAAAACCAGGTATGACCACTATGTTGTTAGAAGTCAGGATGGCAGTTACCTCTAGGGAGGAAGGAAGGATATTGACCAGAAAGGGCCAGAGGGGAATCTTCTGGGCTATCCAGTGTTCTAAGTCCTTGATGAGTGGGAGTTAAATGAATGCCCTCTGATAACTTACTAAATTGTACATTTATGGGTTGGACACTCTTCTGTATACAGACACTTCAAAATAAAAAGTTCTAGGGGCACCTGAGGGGCTCAGTTGGTCAAGTGACTGACTCTTGATTTCAGCCCAGGTCATGATGTCAGGATTGTGAGATCGAGCCCCGCCTCCAGCTTGTGCTTAATGGGGAGTCTACTGGGGATTCTCTCTCTCTCTCCTTCTGTCCCCTCTGCCCCCCATCCACCATCTCAAATAAATAAATCATTTTTTAAAAAGTTCTTAAAAAGATAGTACCAGAAACCACTGGTGTAAGTGTATTTCCAGGCTTCAACTGGAAGAGAGGCACAGTAGTTGAACCCCACAATCGGCTCCGGATTTTCTGCCCGCTAGCCACACTTTCCTCAAATGTAAAAAACAGGCCTAAGAATTCCGGCCTCTGAGGATGACCTTGGGCTTTCAAATGTGCTGTTTCCTCTGCCTGTTACCTATTTTCTGGGGCCTTCCTCCAACACCTTTACCCCAGCTAATTCCTGCTTGTCTTTAAGATACAAGCGTTGGCGTTTGCTGTAGTAGGGGTGATCGCTGTGCATCGAGGATACCATGAACGATGCCTGTCCTTTCCACCCCACAGTGGGTTTTGTCAGAGTACCTGGTTCCACACAACAGAGAGTGACTCCCCCTGACCAAAAACTAAGGGAAGTATTAGGAGACTCATAAGAGGCTCTCAGCCTCCCTGGAAAGGCTGGTGAATTTGGCATAAAGAAAGCAGCAAAAAAAAAAAAAAAAAAAAAAAAAAAGAAAAAAAAAAAAAAAAAAGAAAGAAAGAAAGAAAAAAGAAATAAATAAAAGTCGCTAAAACTATGTTTCTGAGAGATTTTGATGAGGGCGGTGCTCACCCCATCACCGCCACCATCAGAGAACTCAAGTGCCACGTCTCTTCCTTGAGGCAGAACCTTGTTAAAATCTAGCAAGTGGTTATCTGATTGGCACAACTTGTGTTGCACGCCTGTAACATACCCACAAGTGCTTCTGGGGAAAAAATACCTAGCATTTTTAGCTTTTATAGTTAGAGGGGGTCTTTGCTCCTTCCAGACCGATAAGGCATCTCTCCATATAGAAAGCAAGTCAAATGCTAAAAGGCCGTGATGAATCGCAGAAGTTACACACGCCATGTTTGTTTACTTTTCTGACTTCCCCAAAAGGCCAGGAACTGTATCCACCCTGTGTATCATTTCATCTTTGCACTCAGAACAATGCCCAACACAGAGGAGACCCTGAGTAGACATTGTTGGACAATGAACGACTAATATTATGGTTATACAATGTTTAACATAGTAGGTAGAACACAATATATGCCATATATGTAGGATAAAGCAATGGATCCTTTGAAGACTGGGGCCATTTCTCATTCTGTTTTCTGTCCCTATTAATGTATCAGATAATATGTGTTCATTATTTGTTGAATGAATAAGCCAATGAATTGGTCAATCTGTGTCAGTGCAACTCATCTCTGGTAGGGTATATCCAAGCTGCTGCTTCAGAGGTTGAGCAATGACCCAGTGAAGTAGCTAGGTCCTGTAGGGCAGAGATCAGGTGATGGCCTTCCTACCATCAGTCACTACAAGTCCACTGAAACTCATGTGTGTGTGTATAATCTGTGAAACAAAGACAGTATAAACGCTTCTTTCCCCTTCTCCATCTACTTCTCCTG
Source organism: Ailuropoda melanoleuca (assembly GCF_002007445.2). NCBI lineage: Eukaryota > Metazoa > Chordata > Mammalia > Carnivora > Ursidae > Ailuropoda > Ailuropoda melanoleuca. Next base: position 39,542,846 of record NC_048221.1, on the reverse strand, counting down.
GCTTATATCACTTCCTTATTTCCAACTGCCTAAACATGTAGGGACAGTGTGATTCTTAATATAAAATCATCAGATAGAGTCTAGATCCCCCTGCAGAGAATCCAACTCACAAAGATATCGAAATTCCCTGTTCTGTATTGCCTTTGGGGCATTGATGGCTGATCAGAATGGCAGCAGGAGTTCTGGTTTCTGGCAAAGAGTTTTGGTTAATCTCTCCCTGTTGGTTATGACTGGAATTTACTTTAAGATTTTTTTAGGTTGGGAGTACCTGACCAGTGCTATCACCAAATCCCAAAGTTGGCCCTAACTGCATATCTTCGGGTGTAGCCTTCAACACTGATGTAGAAACAGATTTGATGCAGGGAGGAAGAAATTCTGTAAGACCTGATGGTGGTCCATGGTAATGTGTAGTCCCATCGGAAAGCAGCCTGATACAATCATGCATCAGGAGAGAGAATGTGAATCAGAGAAAATCCAACTGAAACTATTATCAGATTGTACCAGCCGCCAATTCAGCGAAATGAGGAGGAGCTGAAAAATTCCAGGGAGCTATATTTATTTGCAAACAAAAANCTGCCCGCTAGCCACACTTTCCTCAAATGTAAAAAACAGGCCTAAGAATTCCGGCCTCTGAGGATGACCTTGGGCTTTCAAATGTGCTGTTTCCTCTGCCTGTTACCTATTTTCTGGGGCCTTCCTCCAACACCTTTACCCCAGCTAATTCCTGCTTGTCTTTAAGATACAAGCGTTGGCGTTTGCTGTAGTAGGGGTGATCGCTGTGCATCGAGGATACCATGAACGATGCCTGTCCTTTCCACCCCACAGTGGGTTTTGTCAGAGTACCTGGTTCCACACAACAGAGAGTGACTCCCCCTGACCAAAAACTAAGGGAAGTATTAGGAGACTCATAAGAGGTTCTCAGCCTCCCTGGAANTGAACGACTAATATTATGGTTATACAATGTTTAACATAGTAGGTAGAACACAATATATGCCATATATGTAGGATAAAGCAATGGATCCTTTGAAGACTGGGGCCATTTCTCATTCTGTTTTCTGTCCCTATTAATGTATCAGATAATATGTGTTCATTATTTGTTGAATGAATAAGCCAATGAATTGGTCAATCTGTGTCAGTGCAACTCATCTCTGGTAGGGTATATCCAAGCTGCTGCTTCAGAGGTTGAGCAATGACCCAGTGAAGTAGCTAGGTCCTGTAGGGCAGAGATCAGGTGATGGCCTTCCTACCATCAGTCACTACAAGTCCACTGAAACTCATGTGTGTGTGTATAATCTGTGAAACAAAGACAGTATAAACGCTTCTTTCCCCTTCTCCATCTACTTCTCCTGGCTTATATCACTTCCTTATTTCCAACTGCCTAAACATGTAGGGACAGTGTGATTCTTAATATAAAATCATCAGATAGAGTCTAGATCCCCCTGCAGAGAATCCAACTCACAAAGATATCGAAATTCCCTGTTCTGTATTGCCTTTGGGGCATTGATGGCTGATCAGAATGGCAGCAGGAGTTCTGGTTTCTGGCAAAGAGTTTTGGTTAATCTCTCCCTGTTGGTTATGACTGGAATTTACTTTAAGATTTTTTTAGGTTGGGAGTACCTGACCAGTGCTATCACCAAATCCCAAAGTTGGCCCTAACTGCATATCTTCGGGTGTAGCCTTCAACACTGATGTAGAAACAGATTTGATGCAGGGAGGAAGAAATTCTGTAAGACCTGATGGTGGTCCATGGTAATGTGTAGTCCCATCGGAAAGCAGCCTGATACAATCATGCATCAGGAGAGAGAATGTGAATCAGAGAAAATCCAACTGAAACTATTATCAGATTGTACCAGCCGCCAATTCAGCGAAATGAGGAGGAGCTGAAAAATTCCAGGGAGCTATATTTATTTGCAAACAAAAACAAAAATTTAATGACGGTAATTTTTTTTAAAAGATTTTTTATTTATTTATTAGACAGAGATAGAGACAGCCAGCGAGAAAGGGAACACAAGCAGGGGGGTGGGAGAGGAAGAAGCAGGCCCATAGCAGAGGAGCCTGACGTGGGGCTGGATCCCATAACGCCGGGATCACGCCCTGAGCTGAAGGCAGATGCTTAACCGCTGTGCCACCCAGGCGCCCCTAANCAAAAATTTAATGACAGTAATTTTTCTTCAGGTTTAGAATAATTCTGAAGCTGCTTTGCATGTATAAGGCTAAGTAATAAATTTAAAAATAGGTAACCGTGATTACCCACAGCCTCTGACAGTAATTTTTCTTCAGGTTTAGAATAATTCTGAAGCTGCTTTGCATGTATAAGGCTAAGTAATAAATTTAAAAATAGGTAACCGTGATTACCCACAGCCTCTGGGATATTTGTTCCCATCTTGAAATACCAACTACCTGCACACGATCACCAGTAGATGGCAGCATTACCTCCACCATTTTGATCTTCATCTGCCAAACTCAGAGGCTATCAACATTCGAAAGTTAACAATCATGAATTGCACACCAGCTGCCCAATTTGCTGGCTGTTGTAACCTTTCTTTTATGATACACTCTTCTTTTTATAAAAGATCTGTTTAGCCAATATATCCTTTAAATATGTGCACAGTACTAAAGATGCGTTAACAGTGCGCCAATTTGCTTTTTTTTCTTTCTTCTTTCCATTGCCTTTTCTAGAAGCAAGTCTTTGCATGTCTAATTGTGTGGAGACAATTAACTGTTCTATAAAATGTGGCCTCCTCCGATCTTGTATATACAACCGCTTACACACAAATTTACTCACCACGTACCAAAGCGCTGCCAGTAAAATAAAAAAGGATGGGGGGTTTATTTTAAACAGATTGTGGTTCTGATCCCGGCTACATCGCTTAACCTCACTGAACCACATTTTGCTGTTGTTTTGTTTTGTTTTTGTGTATAAAGATGAAATTACTGGAGTTAGTTATATCTGCCTGGCAGGATTATCGTCATAAGTATACACAATAATTGAATTCAGCAAATGGTGACTGAGCCCTTACTGTGTGCCAGGCACAGGGAATAAGTAATACATTGTTTTTATCATCAAGAAGATCACGGTCCACAGTGTGCTGTCCAATTCAGTATCCACTAACCATGGGCAGGTATTTACATTTAAATTAATTAAAATTAAGTACAATTAGAAATTCAGTTCCTCCAGGGCACCAGCCACATTTCAAGCGCCTGCCAGCCATGTGTGACTAGGAAGTACCACACTGGATATGGCAGGTGAAGGACATTTCCATGCAGAAAGTTCTATTGGACAGCTGCGGTCTGGAAGGCTAAGAAGATCCATAGAAGTCAATAATCGTTTTGAACAGCACAATATACAAAACAGGGAGGTGAAACTGGGGAGCGATGATGTCTTTCCAACAGGGTCAAAGAAGATGGAGAGAGAACGGGGGATGGACATCAACACAGATATCCTTTTCATGTAAGTCTTCACGCCAAAAGACGACGCTCCAGGAGTAGCTGGAGGCGTCTCAAGGTGCTTTCAGGAAGACTTGAGGGGAGGAGGAAAGGTCCCCGAAGAGGCAGATCATGTACCAAGGCTCTAAGGAAGACAAAAAAAGCCACAAGTACGCCCTGGGAATTCAAGCTATTCGGTGTTGTGGACAGATAAAGACTGAGGGCAAGGGAAGTGAGATAGGAGGCGATGACACTAAGGAGGGAGCATTCCCCACTCGAATTCGAGTGTTTACAGCGAACACGTCATATGGCTTGGGTTTCCGTCCCCGTGGTCAGAGAAAGAGCTACCACCCTCGTTTCTACATCGGAGATCAGGGAGAGGCAGCGAAGAAAGGAGGAGAGGTTCCTGACTGATTCTTTCCACAGCTGCCTGCGAGTGGAAAATGAAAGTAATTCCCCTGCCAGGGCTGTGCAGCACCTCCCAGAACGAGGCCGCTTTGCTCGCATATTCCCCAGACTGTGAGAACCACCTGCCAACCACATCACCAGTAACACCGCTGCCCCCGTCAGCGCCCATGGACGTGCGTTCCCCCCAAATGACTGCGGAATGCCTGCCGCCAAGGTTAAAAAACGTACTCAGGCCTCTCCTGAGTCCTGAGCTTTGAACCCATCTCCAGCTTTTTGTGGTTACAGTTCATAGTCGGCTGGCAAAATGGGACTTCCTGGTTTTAAGATAAAAGACTTGGGGTGGGAAGGGGGAGACGAAATAAAAAAATTCTACTTGACATCAAATGGCTCTTGCACCACAGAACTTGAACGAAGCAGAGATGAATCCAACCATCCGGATGGCATTGCTGACCTTGTACACACTTCTAGAATTTCAGAAGCAGGAGGTTTGGTGGAAACACGTTTGGGGTTTCTCTACCCTTAGACCTTTGGGAAAGACTTGGGGTATATGCTGATTTGCAGCACACAGCTGGGAGGGAAGGGCCATGATTTGGGGGAGGAGGAGACAGAAGAGGAAAAGAAAAAGCCCCGTTGTAATGGATGTTCCAAGAATCACAGAGATGAGGTGGGGCTGGTGGGGGAGGGACTGCCTGGGCTCTTCATACGGTTTTATTTAAGTTTGAATAGAGATAATCAGCTCTGCTGTTTATTTCCATACCAAATTCTTGGGGGCCAGAGCTCTGTCACATTCCCAACGCAGATAATTTTAGCAGCAATCTTTCTGGAATAGAAAATGTGCCAAAGACACTTCCTGCTAAAGAGTTTCCAAGAGAATCCAGAAGAGCCTATCCTGAACTCCTAGAAGCAAAAGCTCTTCTTCTCCCTCCTGGGTGGCCAAGTATTCCTGTGACAACACCTCATACTTTTCATGTGATGGCGCTTGACAAAGGAGAACCCGAAGCAGGAGGAATGCTCACTCACTTCACAATCTCTGTCTCTTTATCAGCCCAATTAGAAAGTTGGGGGAAGGGAGTGGGCACGAGGGATCCCCTCTAAAACCTCGCTTTCGTGGGGAGGAGGCAATAGGCATGGATTTAAAAGCGGAGGCTCGGGCATCCGCCGCCGTGCTACAGATCTCTGGTTGGGCAACTTGGACACACTACTCTTCTCAGTTTCTTCATCCATAACATCTGAAATCTTGTAACGGTGATCTCATGGTGTCCGCTTTGAACTTAGGTGAGCTGTGCTTTCTGTCACGATGAAGTCACGCACGGCCTGACATTGCAGAGCCTAAAGGGTTAGTTGCTCTCCTCTCACCAAGGAATTTATTTTCAGTTTCCTTAAGAACAAATGAAGTATCCAGCCCCCATTTTTGTTAATCGTGCCGAGATCACTTAACATGAGATCAACCTTCTTCGCCGGTCTTAACGTGTACAATACGGTATTGTTAACTGGCACGCTGTGGGTCTCTAGAACTTAGTTATCTTACGTAATTGAAACTTTAAAACAGCTGAATAGTAGCTCTCCATTTCCCCTCCCCTGGCCCTTGGAAAGCACCATTCTATTCTTTACACTCAACTCCTTTGTATTTCTCGTTTAAATGGCATCACGCAGGGGCACCTGGGAAGCTCAGGTGGTTAGGCATCTGTCTTCTGTTCAGGTCGTGGTCTTGGGGTCCTAGGATCGAGCCCTGTGTTGAGGTCTACATCAGGTTCCCTGCTTAGGGTTGGGGGTGGTCTGCTTCTCCTTCTCTTCTGCTCCTCCCTGCCACTCATGCTCTCTTTTTAATTCTCAAATAAATAAATAAAATCTTTTTTTAAAATGGCATCATGCAGTGCTTTTCTTCTGATTTGCTTATTTGACTTAGCATAACGTCCTCAAAGTTTAACTATGCTGTTGCATATGGAAGGAGATCCTTTGTGAAGGCTAATAATATCCCTGTGTGTGTGTGTGTGTGTGTGTGTGTGTGTGTATGTATCACATTTTCTTTATCCATTTATCCACCAGTGAACATTTAGGTTGTTTCCCTATCTTGGCTATTGTGGATTATGCTCCAGTGAACTTTGGGAGGGCAAATATCTCTTCAAGATGCCAATTTCAATTCTTTGGGGTAATTCTGGGGTAAATCCCAGAAGTGGGATTACTGGATCATATGGTAGTTCTATTTTCAATATTTTGAGGAATCTCCATACTGTTTTCCATACTGGCTACACAATTTTACGTTCCTACCAACAGTGTACAAAAGTTTCAATTTCTCCATATGCTCACTTGTTATATATGTATATATGTGTGTGTGTGTGTGTGTGTGTGTATTTTTAATAATAACCTTCCCAGCAGGTACAAGATGATATCTCATGTAGCTTTGCTTTGCATTTCCCTAACAATTAATGATATTAAGCACCTTTCCTTTTGTTTGTTGGCCATCTGTATGTTTTCTTTGTAGAAATGTCTGTTCAATTCTTTTGCCCATGTTTTAATCAGCTTATTTGGTTTTTGGTAATGAGTTGTTTAAGTTCTTTATATATTTTGGATATTAACTCCTTATCAGATATATTGTTTGCAAATATTTTCTCCATTCTATAGGTTGCTTTTTCACTTTGTTAATTATTTCCATCAAGCTTTTTAGTTTGATCTATTCCCAATTCTCTGTTTTCTCTTTTGTTGCCTTTGCTTTGGTGTCATATCTGAAAAACCATTGCCAAGGTCAACACCATGAAGCTTTTCCCCTATGTTTTCTTCTAGTAGTTTTACAGTTTCAAGTCTTACGTTTAAATCTTTAGTCCTTTTTGAGTTGATTTTCATCTATCGTGTAAGATAAGGGTCCCAATTTCCTTATTTTGCATATGGATATCTGGTTTTTCCATTATCATTTGATGAAGGTATCCAGCCTCAACTTTAAGCTCTCAGTACCTGGGACCTTTAAGGGAGGGAAAGTCTCTCCTCATTGACAACTTCAAGGCTGACAACTTTGGCCTGTGACTTCTCCTTATTAGCCTAGAATCATTCATCAAAATTTTTCTTAAACTTTTTTTTTTCAACCCGATATCACCTCACAGTTCATTTCATACCTGTGTTATCTGGCAGGGAATGTAGCGGTCTCATTCATTGGAGTCAGAGTGGTTTTCTTAAGTTGTGAATGGACTCTCCTCAATGGAGGACAGAGGTAAGGCCTTGAGAAAGGGGTTGCGTGTTCACCCTGGCGTTGGCTCTGTGTCCTCACAGCCCACACTTCCAACTTGGAAATAATACAATCGTTATTGGTGTTTATATTCTTTCATTATATGGAAGGTTTCTTTTTTTTATTTTAATGTTTTTTTATTCAATTATGTTAGTCACCATACAGTACATCCCTGGTTTTTGGTGTAAAGTTCATGATTCATTAGTTGCATATAACACCCAGGGCACCATGCAATACGTGCCCTCCTTACTCCCCATCACTGGTCTATATGGAAGGTTTCTCCCCAGTTCCTTGTTTACTGTCCTTTTTCTTGCCTTTGTCCAGAGCAACACCTATTCTGTGGGAACATTTTTTTCTCCAACTTACAAACTGGGGGGAGATTACATAGGAGGAGATGACTATTCCAGCAAAGCAGGAAGGCAGCCCTCTGAACTCAGGTCTGGATGTGGCCATTCTTGCAAACCTAGCCCAGGCTGTGTGCTCAGCTTTTTTCCTGTGTTTGGTTCCATGCCCAAACCCCTACAACAGCACTTAGCTATGCCAAAAAGACGAAAAGAAAAATCTGTTAAGAAACTGAAGACTTCAGAGGGGAGGGGGGTGGGGGAAGGGGATAGACTGGTGATGGGTAGTAAGGAGGGCACGTATTGCATGGTGCACTGGGTGTTATACGCAACTAAATGAAGCATCAAACTTTACATCAGAATCTGGGGATGTACTGTATGGTGATTAACATAATATAATAAAATAAAATTAATAAAAAAAAAAAGAAACTGAAACTTCTTCTCTTTGCACTAAATTTAACAAGGATATTTAACCACTTACTTAGCACCTTGAAAAGCCAAATTGGGAGGATAATAAAGGATTGTCACAACTTCAGGGGTGCCCGGGTGGCTCATTTGTTTAAGTGTCTGCCTTTGGCTCAGATCATGATCCCAGAGTCCCATGATTGAGCCCTGCATCCTTCTGACCCTCCCCCCTCTCATGCTCTCTCTCTCTCTCTCACTCACTCTCTCTCAAACAAATCAAGTCTTAAAAAAAAATTGTCATACTTCCATTCTTAAGAAACAATTGAGTGGTCTTCTGAGGTTGTCAATTATATGGGGAATCCTCAGGCTTAAAGCAGGGATCTCAAATTCAAATGCTTACAGAAGTCAGCATATAATGTAAATGAGGAAAGCAAGAGAATATAAGAAATGATTTTACATAATTCTGTTTGCATTCTTAATTCTACTTTTGATTCTAAGTGTATTGATTGAAGCCCATTGCCACTAGCTCTAAGTGTTGAATAGTAAGGAGTGATGGGGACTGTGGAAAACTGAAGAGGGCATGTATTATTAAAGAGAGCAGTGCCTCCTCATCTCCAGGTGATTGTTGCCCTGTGAAAACAGGAGCCCAATGTTGCTGGATGCTTCAGTTTTTCGAGAGAAGCCAGAAGCCTCAGATTTTTGTGTTAAATCTTCTAATTTTTCAATGTTGACAAGTGAACTAATCAATGCAATAGAAGGCAGTTATTGTTTTCCCTTATATAAAAAGTGTAAGTAGAACTTTGGGATGCTGGTAATGTTCTGTTTCTTAATCTTGGTGCTAATTACATAGGTGTGGTCTTTATGAATATTCATAGAGCTGGGCACTTACATATGTACTTTTCTGTGTATATTATACTTTTAATGAAAAGTTTTTAAATGTGTTGGCAGGTACTTCAATTTTTAGAGGAACTTTAAAACATTATCTGGGCCAACATCATGTAGGCCAAATAATGTCCACCTGTGGGCGGAATTAAGCCCTCAAGGTCACTGTTTATATTCTTTAATTTAGAGAACTTAGAAGGGGAAAAAAACATTCTAACTTTTCTAGCACTTATTCAAAGGCAGGGGAGGAAGGAAAACGCTACTGTGGCCTAAGTGCACATGAGAACAGTCCATATCGTCAAGGTCACACCCTTCTCCCCCCCACCTGTGAGAGCCTATCTCCATTTGACTTGCCTGTTGGTTCCCCTGGTCCACCATTATTGGGGCCTCCAATTCTTGCTTCACTGAATCTCCCCTTGTGGAAATTCGGTCTCATGTTTCCTCTCATTGAAATGAAAGCAGCACACCGCAACCTAAGCTTTAGGATAAAATGAAGGTAATACGAGAGAGCAGAAAATAAGACAAGCTTTGAAGTCAGACAAAACAGAGTTCAAAGATGGCCCTGACACTAACTTAGCAAGGATTTGGCCAAATTACGGTCCCACCCTAAGTTTTTGTTTTCTCATTTAAGGAACACTGACATGAATACCTGTTCCCTAAAGGTGAGAAATGTCTAAATAGAGGCCTAGCAGAGCAGTGTTTCTCCAACTTTAATATGCATGAAATTTTCCCCAAGAATCATGAAAACGCATGTTGAATAGGACTGTGGTGGGATCTGAGATTATGTGTTTCTAACAATTTCCCGAATATGCCAGTGCTACCAGTCCCAGAACGACACTTGGGTTGCAAGACTGTAGAGTGCTTGATCATAGCCCACTCCCACCCTCCATAGAAACATACACTCCCAATGAGGACTTTGAGATGGAAAGTTGGAGGTGTATAGGTACTGATATTATTTGCTTCGCATGTGATTCCAGTAAGTTCTGAGCCCCTAGTTTCCTTTGCTGACAAGAAACTCAAAGTCTCCCCCATGATGACATTCACAGGAAGAAACAGGGAGTCCTTTCAACCCATGGCAGTGGTCAACAGGGTTCCTGAATTAGGAAATGAGACAAGAAGAGTTAAATGTGCTCCTTTCTAGGAGACTTCTCTTTGTTTCCTCAAGATGACTTCCAAATTTGCTGGTTTGTTTTTTCATCCAAATGTTTTATTCCATGAATAGCCTAACAATATAAATGTGTTTCAAGTACATGAATAAACAACATAATAATAAAAAGCACATGATTTTCCCAAGAATTTATCCCTGCAGTTCTGAGTTAACCAAAAGACAGCAACTTTCACTTTGGGGGAAGGGAATGAGGACAAGTTTCAAATGTGCTTAAGAGACTCAGGGAGGAGAGGAAACAGGAGGGAAGGAAAGAAATATTGGCCTGCACTACTCGTATGTTCCCCAGAACTTTTTGGGAGGATTGGGGAGGAAAAGGGAAACTATTACAGAGGAGATAAAGTGACAAGAAAACACCATCTGGTTTTATACTGGTTTTAGAGACAGGAAAAACAATACCCTTTCCCTAGGAATATGAGAAAGAGCATGAGCTTTGGAATCAAGCACAGTCTGGAACAAACTGGCGTCATCCCTTTCCACACTGGACAAGCCTGGTCCCTCAGCTGAGTCTAAGTTTCTTCATCTGTAGCATAAGGGGACCAATACCTACCCTACTGCATTGTTCTAGGAAGATACTAAAAATCACAGATGGGAAGTACCTTGCTCAGCAGCCACTTAGCTTAACATGTGCTCAGTAAACGGGTATTTACCACCTTCCTTCTCTAGGGGACTGAGGTTGTTGGTCACAGACCCTGAGACCAGAAAGAACACCATATCCTAATTCCCCCCAACCCACCTAAGTCATCATTTCTTTTGCTAGGTGGACATTCTACCCCAAGTTGGAAGACGTTGGTACACATTCATGAGATGTGTCCAAATGAGCACAGCCATCAGTTTTGCTCAATACCTACTTTGGTCCCCATGGCCAAGCAGTCTCTCCTTTAAGCTCCACTTCCCATTCCCCTTACCGATGCCCCACCCCATGTGCCCATGACACTGTTAGGATGCCAGCCCAAGCTCTAGGTTTAATTGAAACCTTCTGACACACTAGCTGTAGGAACCTAGTCATACCACTTAAGGCTGCTAAGTCACAATTTCTCCATCTGTAAAACAGGGAGACAATGAGCATAAAATGAGGGGTTAGCCCAGCACCTGACGCATGGAAGGCACCTTTCCAAGTAGTTCTTATTGTTGGTGGTGTTGCTATTTACAATGTTCATAGGTGAGAAAATTGGCATTCTAGATGAATGAGTGATGAAGCCAATCTTCTAAATTTGCAAGTTTCATGGAGGAAAAGGAGGCCCTAAAATACAGAATAAAAGGTGTCTGAGCCAATAAAAATTGTTTAAATTAGCTGACTCAAAGCCCATGGTCTTTGCACAGCAACACACTGCTAAACACTGAGGAAGGTACAGAAAAGGTTAAGACACAGATGCTGCCTTATAGGTGCTTTCAGGGGTCCAGGTATCAGTCAATCCTGTATATAGCAGAGAGCTGTGAATGATAACAGCCATGCCCTGCTTGGTTGACCAGATGTCAGTGTCAATGGATATTTTCTCTCCAGTCAGTTTTCCCTCTATCCTAGGACTTCTGAGTATCCCTACCTATAAACCCTCAGACTTGCTCTGCTTTAGTAACTAGCTTCTCTCTCCAAATGAAAGATAAGAAAATCACCTGAGTAAGGCAAGATGAAACCTCATAAATACCAGAGGTAATTTAAGGAATTATTTGATGTTACTGAATCATCACATCTGTTCAACTGGTATCTCTGCTCATGTTCTAGGTATTTGATCAGTGCCTGGATTTGGACTTTCCACCTTCTATTTCAGGGTCTTGAAACTGCAAGACCCTTATCTAATATACTTCTTGCCCATTGTTTCCCTGACCCAGTTCTGGGGACCTTTTGATTTTAGGTTTGCCTGACTACATGGTTTTGAATCCTCACATGATTCCTTGAAACTTGCCTCAGTTTCTCAAGTACCCACCCTTCAAGCCGCATTCACAATTCATTGCAGTAGAAACTCTGTATCTTCTTTAAGGCCAGTGTCCTATGCCTTGATTACAATTTATCTCTGAGTAAGAAAAATGCTGTAGTGATTGTGTGTGCTTGTAGTCTGACTTTGCTACTATTGAATGAGAAAGTACTGTACTAAGTGAAAGGAAAGTGATATTAGGGAAAACAGAAGCACAAAGATTAGTTCTTTTGTTTTGTAGCTGGTGACATAGCACTGTGGCTTGAACTTTCTGTCTCAGGTTTTTTTTTTCCCCCCAGCAACTTGCTCTTCTTCTCGACCTGTGATAGAGTATCTTAGGAGCTCACTGAAGCCTTCCTGTGCTCTGTCTATATTTACTCCCTAGGTGATTTCATCCAGTCTCACTTTTAAATACCTCTGTCCATGTGTCTCCCAAATGTGTATCTCCACTTCCCGACCTTCCCTTGCACCCTGGACTTACACATCCACCCACCCCCAACCCATCACTCAAGCGTCCAACAGGCACCATACACCGAGCAGGGCCAAGCCAAACTCTTCTCTTCCAGTCTTCTCTGTCTTTCTTAAAGCACCTCTCCCCTTCCCTTTATTAGTCCTACACAACACAGCTCTTCTTATATGCAGCAAATCTTATGGGTTCTACCTTTAAAATATATTTAGAATCCAACCCCACTATTAATTACCATCAGTTCATGCCAAGACTGTTGCAATAGTTTCTATATTGGTCTTCTGTTTCTACCTCTGTCGCCTGACAGTCCTTTCTCAATAGAGGAGCCAGAGAGAGCCTAGTAATTCAGAGCACGGTGCTCCTCTGGCTGCCCATTGCTTTCAGTGTAAAAGCTCACATCCTCAGGATGGCCTGCAGGTCCTTTGTGATCGGGTCTCTCCCAACCTCATCTTTAATTTCACCCTCCTCCTTTCCCACATCTCCCGGATACATTGGCCCTTTAGCTGTCCCCAAGCATACCAAATACTCTATCCCAACTCAGGGCCTTTGTACTTACCCTTCCCTCTGCCTACAATACCTTCCCCCAGATATCTGCACAGATCATCCCACATTTCATTCATGGGTCTGCTCACATGTTCATGCTACCATAAGGCCTTTTCTAGTTACCGTATCTACAGTGCCATCCACACTTCTTAACACCCATCATCCCTATCTAGCCCTTAGTTGCTGGGTCTCTCCTGGTACTTGTCACCACCAGCCTCATCATACACTGATAGATTTATTTATCATCTACCTTCCCAAGCTGACTCGACTCTCACATACACATACTCCATAAGCACAAGCACTTTGTTTTGTCACTGTGTCCCCAAGGACCCCAATAGTTCCTGGCGTATAGTCAATGTTTAATAAATATTTGCTGAATGAATAAATATTATTAATATCCTAGCTCATTTTCTCTGTGAGTCTAGGTGAACCACAAGTCATTCATAGAACTCATATTAGGAGTCATGCCTTTTTTTAAAATATCTGAATTGTCTCCAAAGGACTTAGCAACCTAGAAACCTGCATATGACCCCGTCCTCCTGCTGGTCCAGGCCCATCTGAAAACCACCTTTACAGGACTAGCTCTTTAAAATGTCTACGTTTTCACATTTTTCATATTGCATTACTCCGAATTATTTCAGTTGCAAGTTGCAGAAACCCAATTCATAAATTGGGCATAAAATTAAGGAAGAAAAAAGGGGATAAGGATTTATTGGTTAGTAGAACTAAAAGTCCCAGTTCAAGAGCAGTTGGAGAAAGGTGCTGGAAGGATTTTGTCAGGGAGGCACTTCTTTCCTCCTGTGCCCCTTGCTTTCCTCTGTCTGGTGTGATTTGGACAGATGTTCCCCAAGTAGGGGTAAAGATGGTCACCAACATCCCTAAGCTTCTATTCTACAAAGTTAGCAACCTCACTGTCAGATCTCACCTTAGATGGGGTCAGTTCCACCCAGATCAAGTGGCCCAGGAGAGCTTCAGGTGGTTTCCTCAGGAGAAGTCAGACCTCTGAAACTAAAGGAACGAGGGTGGCTGCTGAGCAGATGAAAACAGTCTGTGTCCACTACCCTGATTTTACCTCACATTCTTAATCTTCTAGCTCCTCTGTCCGAACCCTGAAGTATCTAAGGATGGAGAGTAGGGCTTGCTTCTGTGTATCTCCAAGATCCCATGGGGGGACATACTTGGACAAAACAAGCAGTAAATGTTTGATAAGAATGACAGAATCATCCCCAAGCCAAGTAGCTCAACACAGAGGTGTGATATATTTTTAAGTATTTTCCATCCCAGAACAATTTGAATTTCCTTTCAGAGTCTCAGTTTCCTTATTCAAACAAGTCCCCTCAATCCCTGCCTCCTTCCTTTCACGGAGTCTGCTAAAATCTTGCATTAGCTATGTCTTGCTGTGTAACAAATGAACCCAGTACTGAGTAGCCTGAAAGCAACTACATTTATTATCTCATAATTTCCATAAGTGAGAAATCTGGGTCATCTGATGGCATGGCAAGTGTCTGCCAAAGCCCCAGTCATGTTAAAGCTCTGCCAGGGAGACATCTATTTCCAAGATGACTCACGTGTTTTTTTTGCAAAATTCAGTCACTTGCTGTCTTTTGGACTGAGGGTCTTAATGCCCCATGAGCTATTGTCTGGAGGCCTCCTTTGGTTCCTTTTCATTTGGGCCTCCCCCATGAAGCTACTCACAACATGGCAGCTGGTTGCCTCAGAGTGAGAGGGCAAGAGCAGAGTGCCAGCAAAATGAAAGTCACAGTCTTTTGTCACCTGGCCTCATATGTGACATGCCGTTATCACTGTTGCCGTATTCTGTTCACTAGAGTGAATTGCTAGGTTTGGCCCACACTCAAGGGAAGGGAATTACATGAGGGTACAAATAGGAGGAATATTTGTTGATGGAGAAAGCCATCAAAAATGCAGGACAATTTTGTGTCACCCAGTGGTAGCCCCAGTAGATTTTCATGTGATAACAGTTCCAACATGGACTGACTACATGGTGCCTCACTTTGACCAGCTTCTGAGGCCTTGTGGACTTAGTGGGAAAGAGTGCCATAATCGATTAGTGATGTCTGCCATCGGTGAGACATGGGAGAATGGCAGCCTGAGTCCCCATATTGTTGAGCCCCATTCTAACAGCGTCAAGGCAAGTTTGCCTGGGCCTAATAGACATAACAATTTCTCTCTGGCACTAATCAGAGGAAATGATGAGTTGGCTAAAATTCACATCTCTGATAGCTGAGGCTGAATGTGCTCTGATCAAATGGCACAGTTTGAGTTACTGCTAACAACTGATGCCTTGTCTTACTGGCTTTTATTTTTAAACATATGCCCACATCCATATTGAACCATTCTGTACATTTGCATCTAGTTTCCCACTACAAACATTGTTAAGAAATGGAGCAAGGCATATTTGTTCTGTTTTTTGGTTTAGTTTCAAGGGTTGGGTGAGGAGCTTGGCCTGGTGGCTGCAATTGGTCGCAGGGTTCCAAATTGGTGTCATGATGGCAGGTAACCAAGTCCCCCCACTCTCAGACCTAGTAACTGTAAAGGCTGGGCCTGTGGGCAGAACAGCAGAGAGAACAGAATTGCATTTCACATGGCACCTTCTCTTCCTCGAAAGAACTAGCAACATGTTTGGTAAATGGCAAAAACAATAAACAAAATAAAACAAGTCTGATTAAAAACATGTTTGTAAACACTCCCTTCTTTTTCGCTTAGGCAAGAGAATAGAGCTAGCTTCCTTTGACTTTACCCCAGAATAAGTATGTTTGGAATAATGTAATAAATGGGGGGAAAAGAGGAAGTATCTCTTGCTTTAAAATATTAAGTGATGTTCCCAAAATGAAAATACTGCTCTATTCACTGGATGTTACAGCAACAGTATTGTGTTTCACCAACTTCTTTATTTTTTTTAAAGATTTTATTTATTTATTCGACAGAGATAGAGACAGCCAGAGAGAGAGGGAACACAAGCAGGGGGAGTGGGAGAGGAAGAAGCAGGCTCATAGTGGAGGAGCCTGATGTGGGGCTCGATCCCATAACGCCGGGATCACGCCCAGAGCCGAAGGCAGACACTTAACCGCTGTGCCACCCAGGTGCCCCTCACCAACTTCTTTAGAAGGCCAATTATCTAAAATTAGTATTGCAGTTTCCTTCCTCTTTCCTTCCTTCCTTCCTTCAGTTCCTTTCTTTCCTTTTTTCTTTCTTTCTTTCCAACCCAGTTGTATTCAAGGTTTGGGAGTTGACAGTGGAGTTTACGAAATGCAAAACAAAGAGCTAACCCCAAAATAAGTTGTACACCATGCTTGATTTGAGAGTTTATTTTTTCCCTTCTCTTTGGATTGCTTTGTGTGCAGAGCGGTGACCAGGGCTACCCTGAGATTGAAATTTGCTGAGAGAAGGAAATCTCCACTCCCAAACTCCTCAAAGGCACTCCAGGAAACCAGTCTTCCCGGGGTTTCGCCTGTTAGTATGGCCACATGTCAAACTCAATCTGTTACAGGGTATACAACCCCCCAAATCAGCATCTCAGGAAATGTAGCCTACATCCTGTGGCCATCTGGAGCTCGCTCCGCTGAGCCGTCTATTTTTCACTGGAGAAGTTGCAGAAAGGGTTAATCAATCACTGTGCCAGTTCAAACACAAAGCCTCCCTCCTGCCTCCTCCTCGATCCAGCTCTCGCTCCCCAGTACACCCCCCCAGCCCCTCCGAACAAGGCCCCACATCAAAGCCGGAAACTCAAAGCAAATGGGCCAAAAGCCCAAATGGAAGTGGCGGAATTGGAGACGCCTTTATTAAGTGTCACTTCTTAACACAGCCCCCAAACAGACAGAGGTGACGACGGTCACACCCAAAGCAGAATTTCGGCACACCACGCCGGCTGGAGGGTAGGGCTCCCCAGTGAGATTTCCAGTCCCCCCCCCCAAAGTTATTTCTTTAATAACTCACCTTGAGACAGTGGCCAGGCCAAAATGACAGCAGCGCGCCTCCCGCGGGGTTCCAGAACAAGCCATGTCCTGGTGCTCTCCCATGGACTCCCATGGAAACGTGCAGACGGCCGGTCTGCCTGCTCTTCCTTCTTGAACGTTTCTTTGAAATGGACACAGATGACAATGCCTCCACCATTGCGTAAGAGAAAGCGATGCTGGCGTGGTCCTGTTATCGTTCTTACCCGGCTCTTTGCCCCTTGGTTAGAACATTGTCATTATCCTTCAGGGTAATGAATACGCGTGGTTCTTCCAGTGTCCCTATCTCTTGCAGATGGGGGCTTCACAGTCAGGTGGGCTTCAGTGAAAATCACAGCCCCGCCACATGCTGGTCATGGAGCGGTGCACCTGCAGGGCTCACTTTTCCAGGTTTCCACTCTACCATCTGTAAAATGGGGACAAATCAGCATTCCTCGAGGAATTTGAGGGGCTGACAAGATTAGTGAGAATATGCATGTGAAGTCTCAGGACAGTGGTGGCCAGTTAATAGACACTCAGTATAGGTGTTTCATGGCTGTTGTTGATCACGTATTCATTCAACAAACATTCTCCAAACGCGCTCTCTCTGCTAGCAACCAGCCTAGGCACTGTGGGCAGTGATGAACAAAAGAGGCGAGATCTCCGTTTCCATGGAGTGTGTGATCTCATCAGAGGAAACAGAGGATTAAAAGCACACAAATGAATAGACAATAAAAAGTAGAGGCTAATGTGATAGAGAAAGACCTGAGGTTGGGACATTGAGACTAGAAGCTCTGGAAAGTTCCTCTGAAGATGAAAGGAGCCCAAGACCTGAATCATAGGAGACTCCAGGCATGTGAGAATCTTGGGGCAGAACATTCCAAGCAGAGGATAGACGCGCAAAGGCCATGATTCAGGACGGAGCTTGGGATGTAATCTGTGGACAGAAAGAAGGCTGATGTTCTCAGAGCACAGGAAGGAGGATGCATGGAAGAATAGAGAGAGCCGGATGTGGCCGTGGCCTTACTTCTGTTCTAAGTGTTCACGTGACTCAAGGAGTCATTTTGCATTTCGCTCCCCACCCCCTTCCTTCTTGAGTCCGCCAGTCTGTTGCACAGGACAAGGGCAGAGTTCCTTTATCCCTCTGCGGCCCAAAAGCCCCCTCTGGCATTCATAAAGGCACAAATTGTTTCCAAGAGAAATGCAGAACCTCAGAGCCAAGCAGCTTTGAAATCTCTGGAGTGAAGTTCACACACGTGCCAAAGAAGGCAAAGTAGAAACATCTCTCTTTTTTTTTTTCCTTTCCCAGAAGTAAAATGGACATCGTAAATGTTAGAATACATGGTGACTGAAATCTCAGTTTCATTCCATTTGGTTTTTCATGCTTTGTACAAAGGGCTAATGTCTGATTATTATCTGCATATCTTTTCTATGAGGTTCCGTGAGTTCTGACAGAGAGAACATGCCATGAGGACTCGTTTTCCATGATTGGCTTTTCAGTTCTGCACCTTAATCGCAGTATGACCTTAGTTAATTTTCTTACCCTCGCTGAGCAGAGCCTCTCTTTCTTCAGCTGCAAACTAGCGATCCTAACATTTATGCTGTAAGAATTAGGTCAGGGTTAGTAGGAGAAGCACTTAACGTGGCGCCGGCAGCAAGCAGGGACCCTCAGTGAGCAGGCACTCTGCAGGCACTTGTGCAGAACTGGCAGGAATACAAGCCCCTCGCTCAGGGCACAGTAAAGTGCTGCCCATGTGCCACATCAGGACTACCGCCAGTTCTTACAAATAAAGTTTTATTGGAACACAGCTGCACCTACTTGTGACTCCTTTGTCTGGCACTGCTTTCCTGCTACAAGAGCTAAGTAGCTGCCACAGAGGCCATAGGGCCCACAAAGCCCAACTTACTCTCTGGCCCTTCACAGAAACAGTTTGCCACTCTTTGCTCTTGACTCCAAATGTCAATGCCCTTTCTAGTCTTTCTTTTTTTAAGATTTTATTTATTTATTTGACAGAGCGAGAGCGCCGGAAAGTACAAGCAGAGGGAATGGCAGAGGCAGAGGGAGAAGCAGGCTCCCAACGGAGGAGGGAGCCCAATGTAGGGCTCGATCCCAGGACCCTGGGATCATGACCTGAGCCGAAGGCAGATGCTTAACCATCTGCGGCACCCAGGTGCTCCCCTTTCTAGTCTTTCAAGTTGCCTGAAACTTTGTTCCGTGTCACAAAACCATCTTGTGTTCCAGTCATGACTTGGTCATAAAAGGCAGTTACTACAGTGATTCAATTGAATTAAATATGCACACACACACACACACACACACACACACACACACACACCTATTTATGTTTCTTGGTGTTGCTCAGCCTTTTATTCTTCCCAGAGAGCCCTTCTCTCTGTTGTGTAGTCATTTTTTCAAACCATTCTGGCCCCTTTATCTGTGTGGGGCTGACAGACGCTGTAGGTTTGCAGCTACCCGAATCACCTTTGCCCTTTGCAGGATCTCATGTTCCTGGGTTGAGCAGACCTTGCTGACCAGCCGGCGCCTCTGCATTCTATCTTAACTCTCTCTGCCCCTCCCCCCAGATGTCAAACGTTGGAAGACCTTCTCAAAGTCCCCAAGCAAGAATTGCAAATAATAGACCTGCCAGTAGGGGTCGGCAGTGGGATCCTAAGCCAAGCAGCTGGGACTGGAATATCCTACAGAATGCTCACCACCCCCTCCCCCTCCTGACTTCATGTCCTGCCACTCTAGTCCTTGCTTCCTCCAGCCCAGGGCCCCTGGCCTCCTTCCAGTTCCTCAGTCACCCCCAGTCACTTGGTCTCGCTGTTCCCTGTGGGAGTACCCTTCCCTCACACAGGGGACCTTCACTCATGAACCGTCTCCTTGAGTCCTACCCTGACTACCACATTGAATATGAAACCCGCCACCCCTAGAAACATTCCTGCTGGATCTCCCAGGGGGGGCTTTAATTCTCCCATAGCATTTCTGACCTTCTACCATACTCTATTGTTTATTATGTTCATTGTTCATCATTGATCTCCTCCATTATATGTAAGCTTCACAAGAGCAGGGACTGGGATGTGTTTTGTTCATTGCTCTATTCCAATCGAGTCCAGAACTTACGTATTTATTGATTTATCAAACACACTGCACTTATTTTGTGCCGGACACTGTTCTAACCTCTTTAAAGATATCTACTTACTTAAGGGTAAGTACTCAACAAATATTCACAGAATTGGGAGAATAGAGAGACAGCAAGGGTGTAATGGTCTGGAGTCAGACTGAGTGGCATTCCAGCCCGTACTCTTGACACATTCCTGCTGTGTGACCTTGGACAAGTCACTTAAACTCTCTGAATGTCAGTTCTTTTTCGCTGAGAAAACAGAAATGAGAATTCTCATTCGAAGAGTTGATGGGAGAGTTAAATAGGACATTGCTTAAAAGGTCTTGGTATCATTTGCTGCACAGAGAAAGGCTGATGCTGGTAGCACTTTGGTAGTGATGGTGCCATGTCCCTAAGCAGAGTCTCAGAAGTGCCAGGCAGGCCGTCACTTCTTGTTTCCATCACTATCCCTCTTTCTTCGAAGAGCAACAAGATTTATTAGGATCATCCATAAATGTCAGTTCTTCAAGCCAAATTAAGGAAGGAATTGGAAAAATTTTCATGGGCAAAGTTCCCTTGAAAGTAGTGGGAACTATTTGAAAAATTTCGGTTCTAGTACTTTTTTTTTTTTTTTTTTGATATGGTGGTAAGGACACTTAACATGAGATCTCCCCTCTTAACAAATGTTGAAGTGTGTAATACAATGATTAACTGTAGGCACAATATTGTGCAGATCTCTGGAACTTAGTGACCTTACATAACTAAAACCCTCTACCCACTGAAAAGGCCTACCCCATTTCCTCCTCCCCTCAGCCCCTGGAGACCACCATTCTACCCTCTGCTTCTAGGAGTTTGATGATTTTAAATACGTCATATAGGTATTTGTATTTGGGATACCGCATCTAGGGGTTACAGTTTTCATCCTTCAGTGACTGGCTTTTCCCACTTAGCATGGGTCCTCCAGCTTAGTCCCTGAAGGCTTAAGTGGCAGGATTTCCGTCTTTGTTAAGGATGAATAATATTCCATCGCATGTACGGTGCCTTTTTTCATGACTTCAAAGAAAACGTAAGAATGGGTGACTTAAATATAAAAACGGATTTGTTTAGCCATTCAACAACCATTTTGTGTATTTATTGAATACCTGATGTGAGCTAAAAGCTTTGTTCCAGAAATTGAGGACACACAGTGATGACTCTACTTTGTGTGACTACTCTCCTACAGGTCTCACTGTTATAGTGTGGCTAACCACACGGTAAATGTTGTGATGGGGAAATACAGACCCAACGGACATGCACGTGTCCTGTGTTCCTGTGGCTGTGGTATTGATCACTATCTTTCAAATCCTGGGTACTGGGCTACACACTGATCGTGTTCATATCACAGTCGTACCTGTGATGTACTTTCTATCATTATCCACTGTTTACAGGGAGAAAGTGAAGTTTAAAAAGGCTAAACTGTCCGAGATCAGTTAGTAAGAGACAGAGGCAGGAATCAAACCCCAAGCAAGAGTTCTTCAACCAGGCCTACATCAGTAAGTGGCTGACACTAGCTCTGCCGACGTATAGATGGACGCCTTCTGAGTTCCTTGCCTTTTTAGAATTTGTTTTCTCATCTGTACCACTGTAAGACCATTAGAAGAAGGACATAAGACAATAAACAGAAAGTAATGAGCTAAGACTTAGCCCATGGTATGCAAAAAATGTTAGTTCTCATCCCTCTTTCTTCTTAAACAACTTTTTGATTGTCAAATCCTAAGTGAATGTACAAACATACACACCAAATAATTACATTAACAATAGCTAATATCACTGAAGCACTTCCCATGTGCAAGGCACTGTGTGAAGCTCTTTTCATGGATGAACTTACTCTATGATTGCCGGGTAGGAGCTGTTACTATCTCCTTCAGCAAAGGAGAAGGAAGGGCAGAGATATTAGATAAATTGCCCAAGGTCACAAAGCTCTTACAGGGTAGGCCAGGATTTAATTCCTGGTGGTCTGGTTCCAGAGCCCACTCTTGGTCATTCTGCCATCTAAATGACATCCAGAAAAGGGTTGCAGATACCCTTAGAAGTGGTTACTGGTAGTAGTGGTGCCGCCATGGGTATGATTCCAAAAACCCCGGTGATTTATTTGTGCTCAAAATCATGCAATAGTATCATGTCACTGACAGCCTCATGTAGCTGATGGTCCCATACACTTCCCCTTGTAGTATCAGTCCACGCCATGATAAGGCCTGCACTAGCTTTCTTAGACTGTACTCTTCCACCCCACCGTCAGCTTGCCCAGCATCAGTACGCAAGCAAGTACTGTAAATGGGCTCCCGGACAATTTCAACGAGCTTGCAACACCTCCCAAGATTTGTAATAGAGCTCATGATTTAAATTTTGGAGTGGAAGATTGGGAAGCTGTCTCCATACTGCTACTCCCCAAAGCTGCTCAGATATTTCTATGTCATTAAGTAAAAGTCATGTCCACTTTCTCAATGCCTCTGTCCAACTCAATAAAGCATGTAGTCCAAATTATAGAAAATACCTTCCATGCCCCCACAGAATTACCCAAAAAAGACTTAAACACAAGTAAGGAGGAAGGGGAGTCATTCCTTTGTGCTCCTTTTCAAAGCTCCAACCCTCAGTCAGGGCCCCCAAAGCTTGAGTTGCCTCATCTGGACGCTGCTTTGCAAAGAAATTGGTCCTTTCTCGGGCAATGAAATATTTGCTAACTTCTCCTAATGAGTGTGGTTTTGCAGATTGTAATTTCTCTGCAGCTACATTGCCAGGGCAGGTTTAAACAGAAATATGCAAACAATAAAGCACGACAGGGCACGCAGAGTTGGGTCATAAAATGCACGTCCCCTGTGTGTTGTGAGGCAAGACGCCAGCGGCCTTGTGCCCTCAGCCACCTGTGTGCGATTCCAGCCGATCATCTGTGACTCACTGGAGGCTGATCAGATTGTTTCTGTCCCGAGGCCATTTTATTATAATGTTCGGTTGTGAATTTCATTAAGTTTTACAGTCCTACACATGTGTGTTTATAACAAAAGCTATCTCCCCTTGTGGGATGACATTTGTTTTTATAAAACAAAAATTAAATCAAAATCTAAGCTTACGGAGGTTTAAAAAAATGCATGTGAAAAACAATAGAAAATAAATTGTCAGCGTCAACCAACGTGAAATGTAAATCAATGTCAAGCGAGAGGCTTCAAGAACCATTTTTGGCATTATTCAAAATGCCACAGGGAACGTAGAAGGGGATGCCACGGACGCAGGCTTGTGGGCCACGAAATAGGGAGCTACTGAACTCCAGCCAGTGTCAAGACACACCAATGGAGAAAAATATGAAATTTTACGTAGGCAGCAAAACGGGGGTATTTCTTTCTTCTTCACGAAGCTGGTGGGTCCAAGCTGCTGTATGTGGAGAGCGGTAAGTGAGAGTCAGGGATCACTGCATTTGAGCTTCCAGCCTTTCCCAGGGTGGTGTGGATTCAGGAGAGACAAAGGGGCCCTTCAGATATTGTGTTCATCTCTCTGTCTCACGGAACAGAACGTTTGGGCCTCAAACCTTCTAAGAAACGTAGCAATTAACGCATTTTATATTTGGGTGAATCACTTAGTTCTGGGGCTGGCCAATGTTTTCAGTCAGGGGCCAGTACACATACAGTAAATATATTGAGCTTTTCTGGCCCTACGGTCTGTCGTAACTACTCAACCCTGCTGCCCTAGCCCAAAAGCAGAGATAATACATAAACAGGTGCGCATGACGAGGTTTTAAGGAGGATTTTTTTATGGCCACTAAAATTCTAATTTTATTTATTTTCACACATTACAAAGTATTTTCTTTTTAAAAAGAAGGTATGTAAAAATTCAAAAACTATCCTTAAGCTCACAGGCTGCACAAAAACAGATTTGGCCTATGGGCTCTGGTTCACTGACCCTTGATTTAGGCCGGTCCTAGAAACCCTGGGGGGGACACGGGAGATTGCCATTGGGTAACCTGGCTAGCTCTGCTCCTTTTCTCGGTGAGGCTACTTCTCCAGTGGCCTAGAATAGAAAAATTCAAGAGGCTACAAGCCAGTGGCAATGCTCTCCTTGACATTCTGATATTTAATAGTATATACTCGACCTGTGGTTCCTGGGTGGCACAGTCGGGTAAGCGACCGACTCTTGATTTCAGCTCAGGTGGTGATCTCAGGGTCATGAGATCAAGCCCTGAATGGGGCTCGGCACTCAGTGTGGAGTGTGCTTGAGATTCTCTCTCCCTCTTCCTCTGCCCTCCTCCTCCCCAGCTCATGCTCTGTCTCCAAAATAAATAAAGAAATCTTTAAAAATATATATACTCAACATACATTATGATTTTTATGGAGATCACTAAGTATATTTAATTTTGACTTTTTTTATTTTTTTATTTTTATTTTTTTAAAGATTTTATTTATTTGACAGAGAGAGACAGCCAGCGAGAGAGGGAACACAAGCAGGGGGAGTGGGAGGAAGAAGCAGGCTTCCAGCGGAGGAGCCTGATGTGGGGCTCAATCCCAGAATGCCGGGATCACACCCTGAGCCGAAGGCAGATGCTTAAGGACTCTGCCACCCAGGCGCCCCTAATTTTGACTTTTTATAAAGGTAGTTAATAACCACTGTTACCTCCGGTGAACTTTGGCAGGATCCTGCCCATGTGGTCCAAAGCCTTATTCCACAAATTTTTTTTTTTTAAAGATTTTATTTATTCGACAGAGAGAGAGACAGCCAGCGAGAGAGGGAACACAAGCAGGGGGAGTGGGAGAGGAAGAAGCAGGCTCATAGCAGAGGAGCCTGATGCGGGGCTCGATCCCATAACGCCAGGATCACGCCCTGAGCCGAAGGCAGATGCTTAACCGCTGTGCCACCCAGGCGCCCCTTATTCCACAAATTTTAAAAAGAGAGATACAGCTGTTACACCTGAGATCAAGCTGTGGCAAATTCTATGGTCCAGCCAATAGTCACTCCTCACACCCCCTCCAAGGGAGAGGTAGTCTCCCGTCACCCCTACCCCTTCTTTGATTTTAGGTTTGGCCAGGGTACTTAATTTGGTCAGTTGAGGAAGAAAGGTCCATGAGGGCGGAAGAGAGCATGGCAGTTCCGAGCATAGACCATCCGCGGAATCGCGTGTTCCCATCGATCCTTCAGGAGTTTCTGACCTCTGCCGTGAGACAATTATGCCCAAGGAGCTGCTGCCCCTTCAGCTTGACCCCAGCATGCGAGACCCCGGAGTCAGCCTCGCTTTGATTGGCAGCCTGGAGCTGGGCCACCCCAGCTGACCCGCAGACTCGCAGCCAGGAGCCAGCCCACAGGCCAGCTAGCCAGAAGTGAATGCTTTCCGTGGCATGCCGCTGAGCTTCTGGGTGGTTTGTTTTGCAGCATAATTAAGGCAATAGCTGACTAAAACACAAGTTCATGGCGGAGCTGGGACAAAACCCCCAATTTCCTAAACCCAACCTGCTTTCCTTGCCACTTCACTAGAAGGAAAATAAATTTACAGAACACAGCTCCGGGCTGTAGAAGATCCGGTCGGCGTGGCCTCAGAGTCACAGTTTCCAGACAAGGCAGCAGATCAGCTATTTGTGGTGTGAAATTACGGATGCACCCTTCTTGCGTGTGAACGCCCTGAGCTCGCCTGGTGTGTGCGCCGCTCGGCGGCCGCATCCCGACGCGTGCGCAGTCGGCTTCCTGCGTGTCGCTCTTCCGCCTTGAAATAATGGTTGTATTTCTTTCTTTCTCTTTTTGTTTTGATTGCCAGCAAAGCTTGGCACACCGTGAGAGAGAAACCTCTTTTTGTTTATCTTGAAAATGGATGTGAGAGAAAAAATCATGTCTCTAAGTGGAAAAGGCAGTGTTAGAGAGGAGGAACATACCCTTAAATTGCTAAAGAATGATTCAAGGAGCATCGAAGGACAAAAGAATCCTTGGGCAGACTAAGTTCCCGTGGAATTGTGGGTGTCTAGAAGTTTCCGTGCTCATTTGTACATCTTCCGATTGCGCAGAAGCACCTTGCTTTGTGTTCTTGAACGGTTGTCATAAATTTGGTGCTAAACTCGATTTAATGATTGGTCTCGATAGGGCCAGGATTTGGCACAGGGGTTGTACACGTGAGAAGGACAATTCAGAACAAAAGAAAATGGATTCAGTGAAGTGCCCTATTTTCCCCTGTTGCCATTAATAATTTTCCCTGGGCACAGTGGATTGAAAGGAGAGCTTGCCCAAGAACCCATTTGGGTTTTTCTCCGTCAGTTCTATAGCCACTAAAATCATTTTAAAAAACAATTTCAAAGGGGCGCCTGGGTGTCTCAGTTAAGCACCGCCTTCAACTCAGGTCATAATCCCGGGGTCCTGGGATTGAGTCCTGCATCGGGCTCCCTGCTCAGTGAGGAGACTCCCTCTTTCTCTGCCTGCTGTTCCCCCTGCTTGCACGCTCTCTCTCCCTCTCTCTGACAAATAAATAAATAAAATCTTGAAAAATAGTAATAATAAAGAAAATTAAAAAACAATTTCAAAAACTAAATATGTTCCCTTTAAACTGCTACCAGTTTTCTAGAAGCATCAATAAAGAGCCATAAATGGGGGTCCTTCTAAGACCACTAATAAACAGAAAGATAAAGCCAGAAAAGCACCTGCAAAGCAAAGTTGTGCTTTGAGTGTAGTGTAACAGCGCTGTAAGAAAAGAGCAGCCTTGGGGCGCCTGGGTGGCACAGCGGTTAAGCGTCTGCCTTCAGCTCAGGGCGTGATCCCGGCGTTATGGGATCGAGCCCCACATCAGGCTCTTCCGCTATGAGCCTGCTTCTTCCTCTCCCACTCCCCCTGCTTGTGTCCCCTCTCTCGCTGGCTGTCTCTATCTCTGTCAAATAAATAAATAAAATCTTTAAAAAAAAAAAAAAAAAAGAAAAGAGCAGCCTTGAAAATTAACAGTCGCCTTAATCATAACNACTGTAAGAAAAGAGCAGCCTTGAAAATTAACAGTCGCCTTAATCATAACTGAAAATGGATCGAGTCTGCCGACTTTCCCCGTGGAAATCAATTATTCGTGAATATGATCAATCGTCATCAGTATGACAATAAGACCAGGTTACACACTGGCTCAAATACTGGGAAATCAAATAAAAGAAAAAAGGTGGTTTTTAAACTTGGCTTTTCTTTTTTTCACTTTTTCTTTAAAAAACCACCAAAATAAAGATGAGGCAAGCAACCTCATAGCCATGATTTACATCCAAAATGAGATTAAGGCAAAGCAAAACCACTGGTGTGTTCTTGTTGGTTGTGCTGACACCCGGGTGCCAGGGTAAGGAGGCAAGTGAACCCCAAGTGCGCCCGACAGTCCCCTCCCCAGGCTGCACTCCCTGGTGTCATGCTGCACTGACGAGGGCGGCGGGGCGGGGGGGGGGGGTTTTACCTTCTCCTCCTTCACACAGACACCCCCTAAGATTACCAAGTCAAGCATCTGCCGTAGGGGGTGCCATTTTCCTATTCACACAAAGGCTCTAATGTGGGCTAGTGGGCAGCCCCAAGCCAAAGCAAAGTGAGTGCCAAGTACTACATTTGAGCAATAAATAATACTTAGAAGCCTCACCAGTATTGTCAGCATGTCAAAAAATCACGGAAGTGTTCATGAAATTATGTTTTAATTCTGGGCCTTGTCCAACAATATCATGGAGTTCTGTCAACCGAGCAATAGCATTCTTGCTTTTAGCACACATTGTTTTGCTTCGGAGATGCCATATTTTGCTGGCTGAGAAAAGACTGGGCCCAGGATTAGGGACTGATGAAACGGTCCTTTGGTAGAACGGACCAAATGTGACCAAGCCCGTGCAGTTCCACTGCTGGTCTGCTCACGAGGGATAGATGTATCTCTTTTAAGCCCAACCCAAATGAGCTTTCAGTTCTGGGCGTTAAAGGAGTCACAGGTACTGTTAAAGTGGGATTTCTTTTATGTTCTTGCAGATTCATTCAGGTTTCCTCAGCCTGCTCCATACCATATCCATAGTTCAGTAGTTTTCTATTTAAATTTTCTCATTGGAATAACTTAACACAATGGAGTATTTCAAATGCAATACAATTAAATATGATGTAACATTTCTTAAGGGCAATTTTACTTAAAATAAGGCCTGGAAATACTAGATCTTTTTGAACCAGCAGTCCTTGGCAACCTCCTGGCTACGTCTCCTTTCACAATTCTCATCTTCATTCAGTCCTTTGTTCTATCATTTTCCTTCCTGTCTTTAAGTCTCTACACCTACTCTTCTTTCTCCCTGAGATCCTCTTCCTTTCTGTCTTCCCCTATTTCCTGCTCATCCTTTGCCTCCCAGCTCAAGTACGATTTCTTCAGTGAAATCTTGCATGACTTCCCTAAATTACTCTTTCTGCATGGCTGTTTGATTCGTGGCCTGTGTCTTCCACAAATAGGTCAACAGATCTGTATCCCCAGAACCTCACCCAGGGTCCAACACCAAGGAAACTTTCATCAGTTGTTAGGATCTAAATGTTTTGTGTCCATTCCAAAGTTCATGTGGTGAAACTTTACCCCTCAATGTGATATTATTGGGAAGTGAGCCTTTTGGGAGTTAATTAGATCTGATGAGGTCATGAGGATCGGGGCCCCCATGATAGAAATAGTGTCCTTATAGGAAGAAGAAAAGAGATGAGCTGGTTTGCCCTCTCTGCAAGTCTGGATGAAAACTCTCACCGGGAACTGAAGCTGCCACCACCTTGCTTTGGGCCTTGCCAGTCTCCCAAACTGGGAAATATATGTCTGCAGTTTAAGTCCCCCAGTCTGGTATTTTGTTATAGCAGCCCGAGCAGACCAAGACAACAACTATTTGTTGATGGACAGATGAATGAAAAGGTAAGAGGAAGAAGAGGAGAAGGGAAAATTTATCTGAAGGAGATAACGGATACGTGTTCAAGATTTATCCATCACCATATGATCAGACCAGTAATCATGAGAGCAGAAGCCTGGAAATTGGTGTTCCTCACATGAGTACCCTACATGGCCTCTACCAATGACCCCCTGCCGTTTAGAGGGACAGCCTCAGCATATTGTTAGACAAATGAAAAAAGTTAGAAGACAGCATTTACTGCATGGATCGCACTTTCTTTTAAGAAAAGTATATCAGAACAACACAAATGTGCACAATAATCTAGAACAAGGACCAGAACCCATCAACACATTAAGAATAGCTGCCTCGGGATGGTACAAATCTGGACGATTCCTTTCTTTTCTTTTGCTCACCCATATTTTCTCATTTCTCCACAATTAGCATGTGCCACTTATGTGTACCATATGTTGCTTTACTCCCACACAGGCGCCATTTTTCCCTCATGTCTACTTTGAGGCAGGCTTAGTACCTTTTTGTGTTCACCAAAAAAGAATCTGCTTAAACTGTGAGCGCTGGCAAGCAATGTAAATTCTATGGAAGTTTTTCAGTGGGAGAAAGAGGATGCTTCCACCTCAGAGCCCTCAGTGATGATCTCAAAAAAGGTCCCCACAAGACATTCTCTCATATCTGGGCTCTTTTCTAAGTAACTAGTGGGTTTCCCTCTGTCTCTCTCATCTTTTTCCCCCGCGTAGCTTCTCAATCTCTCTTGGCCCCTTGCCTCAACTCCAGCTTCTGATTCTTATAAATGTAAAGTTACTTCCTTCTTCTGCAGGAAAACTTGTCCCGGCCCCATGCTTGTTCCTACCCCACAGTTGGCTAAATGTAACTTCTCAGCAAAGGCCGCATTTCCTCAGTTAAAAAAAATCCTCAAACCAGCTGCTGAGAAGACACAATTTCATCCATGTTGTTATGCATAAACAATACAATTTAAACCATAATTATCTAAAGATGAAGAAGTTTGTGTGTGATTTATCATTTTCCCACAGAGTACTCCATCACTTCCTAGGGAAGACCATCGCCCGGCCTTTAAGGCAGAAATATTTCAATGAAGAACAGAAGTATAGACCACAGCCTGAGCCAAGATTTTGCTGATCTTTTGGGAACATGATCCACTGCACATTGGTCTAGTTATCAAATTTCCCATCATCTTCTAGACATTGGTTTTCAAATTCTCCAACCTGGTAGAACTTTGAAAATCCAATTTTTGGAATTATAGGGCATCTTAAAGGGCTTGGCACAAACACAAATAAATAAATCTACCAGAACTCCATTTTCTTAAGAAGTTCTGACTGTTGCCTTTTGAACCTTAAGAACTTCACAGGACCCAGTATGAAGCCACAGTTCTTGGTAATTGCACAGAAACAAGGAAGGGGCTGGAGATGGCCAAGTTCTAAAGCATTTTTCCAACCATTCTAATTCTAATTCACCCCAATTTCCATCCAGAGCTCCCATATATAACTGAAGTCAGAATTTCTCTCCTTGCTATAAAAAATCAGATATAACCTTTGTGAGTTTTCAGCAACAGTATCTTTCTTTTAACTATAATATGCCAGGTCCTGTCTAAAGCTCAGCATGCATCCTCCCATCCAGTTCTCCCAGTAATCCTGTCTCCATTGTACAGATACTGTTCCTGTCACTATTTTATTAGAAAACTAGGGGTTAAATGACCTGTGTAAATTCCCTTAGACAGTGGAGGCTGCACTTGAATCAGTGGCTGACATCAAATCCACGACTCCTAACACTTTGAAACATTCCTGCTTCCCCTATAAATTTAAATCTTCTCTGCCTTCATTTTAGCACAGAACTAGAGAGAATTATATGATGTCCTTAGAACAGATGCACTAATATTATATTTGCAAAAAGGTTTTCTATTGCTTTGGCCCAACTATTTTTTAAAATGACCCCTATTAGATAGCAGTTAAACATCTGTGTTCCCAAATGGTTGGAAAGAACATCATGTGTGTTTCAGCCCCTAGCACTGTAAGTCCTAAAAACCAAGGAGAGTAAATTCAAGGACTGTTGTTATAGAATATATTAATATAATATCATTCCAAAGTCTTAGTCTTCTGAAATTAAAATTGTCATATCCTATACTGGTAGAATGTGTGTATACCCAGACAAGAGCGAACAATTGTAATTTTCCCAAAAAATTATTAGAAAGCATACACTAGTGCTCTATTCTGTCTTAACTATGTAAACTCAAAAATCTTTAAAATTATTTGTCCTTTAGAATCTGCTGTTAAAAAATATACAGAAATTCCCTAATTTCTCTTTCTTCAGTCTCGTTATTCGTGTATAGAAATGCAACTGATTTCTGGGCATTG